>NC_082706.1:58371155-58607228 GCF_030144855.1 Hypanus sabinus | reverse complement strand
AATAGTTTCTTTTTTCTCATGCACATCATATTCCTTTGAAAAATAAGCCACTGAGTGTTCAATACTGTCCTCGCCCCTCTAGAACAGTACTGCCCAAGCAGCTTCATCACTAGTGTATCTTGCTACAGAGAATGGTTTTGAAAAATCAGGTGCTTTGAGCACAGAATGATAACACAGGATAGTATTCAGACGTTCAAACGCCTCCTGCAAAAGTCATTTCATACACATCTCTCAATCGAGCCGAGGAGTTTTATTCCGGGGAGAGCCATCACCCTGCTGTCTACATTCGGATCTGATGGCACTGCTGTCTGCTTTCGGATATGATGCAGGTGTAGATATATCACATGTATATCATATCTCCTGTCATACTCCTTCTCTCTAAAGCCCTAGCTCCCTTAATCTCTGATCATAATGCATACTCTCTAAAACAGGCAGCATCCTGGTAAATCTCCTCTGTACCCCTTCCAAAGCTTCCACATCCTTCCATAGTGAGGAGACCAGAACTGGACACAGTACTCCAAGTGTGGCCTAACCAGTGTTTTATAGAGCTACATCATTACCCCGCGATTTTCAAACCTTATCCCTGGACTATAACACTCCATGAGCTTTCTTAACAACCCTATCCCCCTGTGAGGGACCTTTCAGGCATCTGTGGACATGTACTACCAGATCCCTCTTCTCCTCCACACTCACAAGTATCCTACCATTTACTTTGAACCCTGCCTTGGAGTTTGTCCTTCCAAAGTGTACCACCTCACACTTATCCGGGTTGAACTCCATTTGCCACTTCTCAGCCCAATTCTACATCCTATCTCTGCATTCTTACACAATCCTCCACACTATCCATAACAACGTCAACTTTTGTGTCGTCTTAAAACTTTCCAACCCACCCTTCTAACCCCACATCTAGGTAGTTGATGAAAATCACAAAAAATAAGAGTTCCTAGAACCGATCCGTCTGGGACACCACTCTTCATAACCCACCAATCAGAATGTACTCCCGTCACCAAGACCCTCTGCTTTCTGCAGGCAAGCCAATTCTGAATCCACCTGGCCAAACTTCCCTAGATCCCATGCCTTTTGACTTTCTGAATAAGCCTACCGTGTGGTACTTTGTCAAATGCCTTACTATTCCACTGTTACGGCTGAAGCCCCCTTCTTTGTGAGAATCGCAAGATCACTATTCAGTTGTGTCAGCAGACCCAGGAAATGAGAGAGAGACATGCGAAATGTCTCGTTCCCCGGCGATATAAAGCTAGGGGACACAGCCATTGTCTCTGGAAGCCGAATTTGTGTATTTCCATACTGGGCTAAGTGGAAGCCCTCAGGCAAAGTGGGCTGATTGAGGGAGGGTGTGCATCACCCCCAACCTGATTGACATCTGAGATCCTGTGACTCAGGATAAAAGAGGGTCTGTGAGAACAGCCCCTCAGACGCACCAGAAGAAACGCTAGCGATCTCGTAATAGCGGAAGCCATTGGGAGGAGGCCACGTGCGTTCGGTTCCGTTTGCCTCGAACTGGTGGCTTGTACCACGGAAAACGGCTTTTAGCTAACAACGGGGAAACCAACTCCCGACGACTCAAATGATTGGCATAATAAAAGACCTGGGCACGTTTAAGCCGTCTCTCTGTTAAAACCAAAACGCTGCAGCTTGAACGAACTAACAGTGACTTTTATATTTCCATCGGACAATGCGTTGTCCCCTAAACAATGATAGAGCTATTTCTTATTGATTATTATTATATCCGCGGTTTTAGATTTAGTATTGACGACGTATATTATCTGTATGTTTGCATTACTCTTACTTTTGAGCCACTTTATCAATAAATACTGTTAAAAATAGTACCATCAGACTTCAACGAACCTCTCGATCACTGCTGGTAAGTGACCCAGTAACGGGGTTTCGTAACACCATGTAGATCACATCCACAGCACTACCCTCACCTCTATGCCTGGTCACCTCCTCAAAGAACTCTATCAGGCTTGTTGGAAATTATCTGCCCTTCACAAAGCCATGTTCACTGTCCCTGATCAGACCACGATTCTCTAAATGCATATAAATTCTATCTCTAAGAATCTGTTTCAACAGCTTTCCCACCACAGACGTAAGACTCACTAGTCTATAATTACCCGGACTACGCTTACTAACTTTTTTGAACAAGGGGACAACATTGACCTCCCTCCAAACCTCCGCTAGCATTACTGTGGACAACGAGGACATTAAGATCTTAGCCAGATGATCAGCAGACTCTTCCTTTGCCTCGTGGAGCAGCCTTGGGAGTATTCCGTCAGGCCTCGGAAACTTATCAGTCCTAACATATTAAACAACTCCAACAACTCTTCTCCCTTAATATTAACATGCTCCAGAACGTCATCCTCACTCATATTGTCCTCACCGTCATCATGTTCCCTCTCATTGGTGAATACCGAAGAGGAGTATTCATTGAGGACCTCTCTCAGTTCCATAGCCTCCAGGCACATCTTCCCACGTTTATATCTAATCGGTCCTACCTTCACTCCTGTCAACCTTATGTTTATCACATAATTGCAGAATGCCTTGGAGTTTTGCTTTACCCTACTCGGCAAGTCCTTCTCATGCCCCCTTCTTACTCTCCTTGGCTCCTTCTTAAGCTCCTTTCTGGCTACCCTATATTTTTCAATTGACTCATCTGATACTTGCTCCCTAAACCTTACGTATGCTGCCTTCTTCCATCTGACTGGATTCTCCACTTCACTTTTCACCCATGGTTCCATCATTCATTATCTTCCTCACAGAGAGAAACTTATCCCGAAGATCCTGCAATATATCCCTAAACATTGACCACATGTCCATAGTACATTTTCCTGCAAAAACATCATCCCAATTCACACACCCAAGTTCTAGCGCTGTATCCTCATAATTTGACCTTCTCCAATTAAAAAATTCCCTGTCCTCTCTGTTTCTCTACTTTTCCATGATGATGTTGAAGGCCAGGGAGCGGTGGTCACTGTCCCCCAGATGCTCACCCACTGTGAGATCGTGACTTGACCCGGTTTGTTACCTAACACTAGATCTAGTGTGGCATTCCTGCTAGTCGGCCTGTCAACGTACTGTTATAGGAATCCAAACTGGACTCACTTAACAAATTCTGCGCCGTCTAAAACATGAGAACTAATCAGGTGCCAATCAATATTATGGAAGTTAAAGTCACCCATGATAACAACCCTGTTAATTTTGGACTTTTCCAAAATCTGCCTCCCAATCTGCTCCACCGTATCTCTGCTGCTGCCAGGGTCCTATTGAATACTCCCAATAGAGTAACTGTCCCCTTCCTGTTCCTGACGTCCACCCACACTGACTCAAAAGAGGATAATGATATATTATCCACCCTTTCGTTAGTTGTAATAGTATCCCTGACCAGTAAAGCCACCCCTCCTCCCATTTGTCCCCCTCTCTATCCCTTTTAAAGCACTGAAATCCAGGAATATTGAGAATCCATTCCTGTCTTGGTGCCAGCCAAGTCTCTGTAATGGCCACTACATCATAAATCCAAGTATGTATCCCAGATCTCAGTTCATCACTTTTATTCCTGACGCTTCTTGCATTGAAGTGCACGCATTTTAGCCCTTCCAACTTACTACCTTTACACGCCTTATACAGATTCTCTTTCCTCAAAGCCTCTTATATCCTGGATCTGGCTGTACTCCATGCACTATACTTGCAGCTGCCGCATGACACTTATCCTCCTTCACCTCACTGTCTGCTCTAACAATCTGGTTCCTTCATCCCTGCAAATCTAGATTAAACCCCCTGGAGCAGCACTAGCAAACCTTCCTGCAAGGATGTTAGTACCCCTCCAATTCAGGTGCAACCCGTCCTGTCGGAAAAGGTCCCACCTTCCCGGGAACAAGGCTTAATTGTCCAGAAACATGACGCCCTCCCTCCTGTACCTCCTCCGGCTGTTACTGAAACTTGGTTGCAGGATGGGCGGAATGGGATGACTCACTTCCCAGTTTCAGGTGTTTTAAAATAAATAGGATGGGAGTTAGAAAACGGGGCGGGGAGTGGCATTGCTGGTCAGGGATAGTATCACGCCTTTAGAAAGGGAGGACGCAGCAGAGGGAATGTTCACTGAGTCTGTCTGGGTGGAAGTCAGAAATAGGAAGGGATCAATCACTGTGCTGGGAGTCGTCTATAGGCCCCCAGAATAGCCCTCGGGTCACCGAAGAGTAGATAGGTAGGCTGATTTTAGAATGGTGCACAAAATACAGGGTAGTAGTTATGGGTGATTTCAACTTCCCTCATAATGGCTGGCACCTCCTGAGTGCAAGGGGGCTGAATTTGTCAGGTGTGTTCAAGAAGGATTCCTGACACAGTGTGTGGACCGGCCGACGAGAGGAGAATCCATACTGGATCTAGCTCTGGGTAATGAACCTGGTCAGGTGACAGACATGTTAGTGGGGAGCATGTTTCTGAGAGTGACTGCAACTCCCTTAGCTTCAGGATAGCTATGGAAATGGACAAAATCAGACGAAATGTTAAAATGCTTAACTGGGGAAGGGCTATCTTTGAAGAGATGAGGCTGGAACTAGCAAGAGTAAATTGGAAGGAGATACTCAAAGGGGAAAGCACAGAAGTAATGTGGGAGAAGTTTAGGGAAGAATTGAGCTGGGTTCAGGATAGGTTTATCCCATGGAGGGAAGGGAAAAAATGGTAGGAAAAGGGAACAGTGGCTGACGAAACGCAGTTGAGGTAACTCGTCAAGAGGGAAAAGGAAGCATATGTTAGATATAAGAAGCAGGAAGAAGGAGGGACTTATCAGAAATATAGAGTAGCCAGGAAGGAGCTAAAAAGGGACGTAGGGGAGCAGGAAGGGGGCCTGAGGATGCCTTGGCATGTAGGATTAAAGAGTATCCCAAGGCGTTCTATGTGTATGGTAACAACAGGAGGATGACTAGAACGAAGGTGGTACTGCTAAAGGATAAAGAGAGCAACATGTGCCTCGAGGTGGTGGGGCTTGGGGAGGTCCTAAATGAATACTTTCCTTCAGTATTCACAAGTGAAAAGGATCTTGATCAGGTTGAGGTCGAAATAGAGCAGGCCTATGTGCTGGATAATGCGGAGATCAAGAAAGAAGATGTGGGGCAACACGAGTGAATATGCAGATGCTGGAAATAAATAAAGAAGTGTTGGATCTTCTTGAAATCATCTAGATTGCTAAATCCCCAGGTACGGATATGATACACCACAGGTTGTTGTGGGAATTGAGAGAAGAGATCGCTGGAGCATTAGCTATGATCTTTGAATCCTCTTTAGCTACAGGGGAAGTGCCGGATGACTGGAGAATGGCAAATGTAATTCCCTTGTTTAAAAATGGTAATAGGGAGAAACCTCGGAGCTATAGACCGGTGAGCCTTACGCCAGTAGTATGCAAACTACTGGAAAGGATTCTAAAGGATAGGATCAATGAGAATTTGGAGAAGTACAGTCTACTGATATTTGTCAACATGGTTTTGTGAAGGAAAGATCGGGCGTCATGAACGTGATTGAGTTTTTAAGAGGTAACAAAAGAAATTGATGAGGGTAGGGCAGTAGATGAGGTCTACATGGACTTTAGCAAGGTATTTGACAAGGTCCCTCACGGGAGACTCATCCAGACAGTCAGGAGGAATGGGATAAATGGAAACTTGGCTGTTTAGATTTTAAAAAATCGACTTAAAGCAAGAAAGCAGAGGGTAGATGTGGAAGCAAAGTATTCTGCCTGGAGGTCGGTGACTAGTGGAGTGCCGCAGGGATCTATCCTGCAAACCCTGCTATTTGTGATTTCTATAAATGACCTGGATGTAGAGGCGGAAGGATGGGTGAGTAATTTTGCGGACGACACAAAGATTGGAGGAGTTGTGGATGGAGCTGCAGGTTGTCGAAGGTTACAAGAGGGTATATGCAGGCTGCAGAGTTAGGCATAAAAATGGCGGATGAAAAATGAGTTCATCCGGATAAGTGTGATGTGAGGCATTTTGGAAGGACAAACCAGAAGACAGAGTACAGGATTAATGGTTAGTTACTTAAGAGTGCGGATGAACAAAGGGACCTTGGGGTTCAAATCTATACATCCCGCAAGGTCGCAGCACAGGTTGGTAGGGTGGTTAAGAAGGTCTATGGGGCGCTAGGCTTCATTAACAGGGGAATTGAGTTCAAGAATAGACGTCATGTTGCAACTCTACTATTATCTGGTAAGACCACACTTAAAGTATTGTGTTCAATTCTGTTCATCTCATTATAAAAAAGAAGTGGAAGCTATGGGGAGGGTGCAGAGGAGATCATCTAGGATGTTACCTGGTTTGGAGAGCAAGTCATATGAAGCAAGGTTAGCAGAGCTGGGACATCTCCCTTTGGAGCGTAATAGAGGTCTACAAGATTATGAGAGGCAATGATAGGGTGGATAGCCAGTACCTTGTTCCCAGGGCACCAATAAAATTCACTAGAGGGCATATGTACAAAAATTAAGGGGGAGAGGTTTAGTGGAGACATCAGGGATCAGTTTCTTTTTTACACAGAGGACTGTGAGTGTCTGGAATGACTTGCCAGGGGTGGTGGTGGAGGATGAAACATCAGGGGTATTTAAGAGCCTCCTGGACAGGCACATGGATGAAAGAAAAATAGAAGGCAATGGGGTAGTGTGGGTACAGTATTTCTACGGGTTATATGGGTCGGCACAACATGGAGGGCTGAAGGGCCTGTACTGTGTTGTAGTGTTCTATGGTTCTCTGGTTAAGTCCCCAACCTGGGGTTGACAGAGCTCTTAGCCACTCTACAAAGGTTTTGCTGTCTCTTATTTAAATGGACAGTGTAATATAAATGACATGTGGGGTGCAAATGTTTGTCCTAAAATGCCCATTGTTCTTTCCTCAAGCTTGCTTGATCAATTGCTGTTTCTAGCAAGTTTGATTTACTAAACAGCAGCTCTGCACCAGAAGACTTGAGTCCAGAGAGGATTAGCAGCTCTTGATATAAACCATGGCACAGAAGTGTGATATGAACCAAAGCTAATTGGTTGTATTTTTGATGATCAGTGACAAAATGTCACAGCATTTCGCAACCGGAAAACGTACAATTGAAGATACAGCATGCTGCAGCTTGCAGCTTTTAAGCCATTGAGGCCATGAGTTTTTAAGCATTTTCTTACAATCGCATGTGCATAGAATGACATTAGGATTTTAGCAAATTGTGCAAGAACAGTTACAACTTCACCAAGTCTGTAGTAAGTATTAAAGCAAACTGATTACGTTTCAAAAAGCTATGTTTAAAATAGTAATTCTACATTGTAGGGTGATGTAATAGTGATAACAAGTCAGTAATAGAGGAGCAATGAGGTTGTCTGACGATATCCTGAGATTTATTCATTATGGACTGTGCCTTTAAAGAGACAGAGAGTGTGCCGCTAATTCAGAGAGAGTCGCTATGGTGATAGGAGGGATGAGCTGTATAATGGACAGCTGGTGGACAGCATATTTGGATGTCGGAAGGGAGAGGCACCCAGGACAGGGTCTGCTAGAGGTAGTTTGTGGATGGTAGTGACCGCAAGGGAGGAAAGGGAGGCAGCTGGCGAGGTATAGATTATTATGAAGGAAGAAACAAAGGGAACAAGCAGATAGTGAGGTGAGGGATGAAAGACAATCAAGACAAAGGAAATAAAGAATAAGAAATCACAATGGAGAGAGCTCTGAAAGTGAGGAAGCTGAAGAAGTTCAAAGAGAAAGTTTTGTCTTAATTAGGCTTAATAAGAAGGCTCAGGGGCACATGAAGAAAATTAACCCGTTTGTGCTAATAACTCTGGCAATTAAGATAGGAGAAATAGTATTTGCAAAAAGCCCTTCATGATGGCAACCTGTTGGTAAGATGTGCGAATGAGGAACAGCTTGAGAAAGCACTCAAGCTAAAAGAGATAGGAAAATGCAAGGTGGAATACACAGGGAGGGTGGGAGCATGAAATGGTGGTGGATGTAAAGGAGTGATCATGGGGGTAACAATGAGTATAAATATGGAGTAGTTAGACGTCAATCAAAGGAGGAAAAATAATGAATGTTCTAAGACTGAAAACAACAAGGGAGGGAGTGAAAAGGGAACGTGAAACAGTATTGATTGAATTTGAAGAAGGAAGAGTGTCACGTAAGGTGTTCCTGCGTTTCAGGAGTTACCCAGTAAGAGTGCATGTGCCAAATTCATTGAGGTGCTATAATTGTCAAAGGTTTGGACACATAGCTAAACACTGTAAAAAGCAGAGGAGATGTGCTAGATGAGGGGTTGATCACGAGTATGAAAAGTTGGAACAGGAGTGCAACCAAAATGGTGTAAGTATTGAAGAGCTCATGATGAGGCAAATAGTGGGTGTGTTGGTTAGAGATGGGAGAATAAAATATAAGAAATAAGAGTGAAAAGAAAGATCACTTATGCAGAAGCTGTAAGAACGGCGAGAGAACAGAATAATGCTCCTAGTGAGCAGGAATCAAAAGGGATGCGAGAGATGCAATAAAGAAAAAAAAAATGACAGAGTTTATGTTGACATAAAGGCTCTCGTAACATTCATTGCAGTGGTGATTAATAGCACGGCTGAGGCAAAGTCAAAGTGAACGAAAAATCAGCTAATGGTTAAAGTAGCAATGAACCACTTAGGAAACAAGAGGAAATCTGCAGATGCTGGACTCTTTTAAGCAGGATCTATAAGGAGAAGAACTATCGACATTTTGGGCCGAGACCTTTCGTCCGGACTAACTGAAAGGAAAGATAGTAAGAGCTTTGAAAGGAGGAGGTGGGAGGGGAAAATTTGAAATGATAGAAGAAGACCGGAGCGGGAGGGGTGAAACTCAGAACTGGAAATGTGATAGGCAAAAGGGATACAAAGCTGGAGAACGGAAAGGATCATGGGATGAGAGGCCTAGGGAGAAAGAAAGGGGAAGGGGAGCACCAGAGGGAGATGGAGAACAGTCAGAGTGTTAGGCAGAAAGAGAGAGAAATAAAAGGAGGGGGGAATCTAAATACATCAGTGTTGGAGTAAGAAGAGGTGGAGGGGCTTTTTTTAGGTAGACTCTACAAGGAGCATTGTCGACGTTTCGGGCCGAGACCCTTCATCAAGACTAACTGAAAGGGAAGAATGTTAAGGGATGAAGCTCTTAAGATTAGTAGTAATGACATGGGAATAAGTGAGGGAGAACCTCACTAACCAGTCAAGCCGGAAGTCTCATTGTCTGCTTAATACTAATCATGGTGATTCTGTTTGCAATGGAATGCAAGGAGCTTACTGGTCAATAGTCAGGAATTCAAACACTTTAATAAATAAATGGTTGTAAAACTGGATGTAGTGTGGATTCAAGAAAATTGGTTGAAACCAACTTTAGACTTTGTGGTATATGGAAAACAATGATTAGGAAAGATATAAATCTAAGGGGAGGAGGGGGTTGTGCTATCTTAATTAAGCAAGGTATACTTGAAAAAGGGAGATGATCATCGTGTTGGAAATGTGGGAGAGAGGGGAGGAAGTGGTTATTATTAACTACCACAATCCATGTAAAAGTTTAGAATTGGACAGCCTATTAAGGATACAAGGACAAAACAGACAATATAGAGTGGTGTGCAGGTTTCAATGCTCACAGCACAATATGGTGGGGGCGGATCTGATTACAGATTCAAACGGAATGGTAATTGAAGATTTGATGGAAGAAAGGGATTTGGTGTGTATGAATGATGGCAGAGGAACAAGGATAAACATAACAACAGGAGCTGAGTCAGTATTAGATACTACATTAGTGTCTAGTACCTTGTCTGGAGCTTGCAACTGGGGAGTTTGGACTTTCGTCAAGGTAAGAATTGAGGAAGAAAAGTTCAGGATATATGGGACTGAGTTAGAAGGGGTTGGATCATTTACGTTTCTGAGATTTATATGTGATTCACGATTAACATGGACAGACGCTATCAGGAAAGTTGAGGAGAAATGTAAAAAAGTAATACATGAGATGTTTGATTGGTAGGGAATTGGGAGCAAGTTATTCAGTGTTGAACAGAATGTATGTGGTTTTAGTATGATCTGTGTTGGACTATGGAAGTATAGCACATGGATCAGCAGAAAGGTCACTTATAAGGAAAGTGGATGTGATTCAGCCTTAGGCTTTGAGAGTGTGCAGTGGGGCTCTTAAAACAGCATCAGAATCAACCACACAGGTATAGGTGGGGGTAATGCCTTTGAAACTAAAAAGAATGCAATTGATGTCAAACTACTGGGCTAACTTGCAGGGACACAATGATTGCAGGGACCCTGCTGAAGGAGTGTTGCAGGAGTGCTGGTAGAATGGGAGGTTTCAGAGGGATAACTTTAGTCGGGTAGGGAATGATATTGCTCAAGAATTCGGTATGTTTGATCTAAGGATAAGTCCTTCTGTAGCTTACCCGGTTGTAGCTCCATGGCTACAACCTGACATATGGCCTGACATATACTGGTATTTGGTAAAGGTAAAAAAGAAAGGAAAATATAAAACTGTTTTGGTAAGTGCATTTAACTATCATGTGATGGAAAAGTATAGTGATAACACCAGGTGCTAAGGAACATGAAACAGGAGTGACAGGGCTTGGCGCGGCTATGCCAGCAAAACAAATCGGAATGAGCAGAACATCTAATAATTTAGGGGTGCATACAGTGGAGATGCCGACAGTGTTGGTTGCGTTGTGAAGGGTGGAGAATGCCACACAAGTTAAAGTGTTAAGATGCTCAAGTTTATTCTCAGTTCCAGCAAGTTTAAAATCTTTTTACCCAATATGCACTTATGAATTCCTTCAGTCACAAGAATTTCAAATCTATGGGTAAAATTTCTATGGGTTCCAGCATGAGAGGGTGGAACAGTTGGCAAAGAGAGTGCTAAAGAAAGAAAAAAGAATGCATATTAGTATCAGTAAAGCAGAGGCTGAGTGTGTAATCTGGGGGAAAAATAAACCAAATCTGGCAAGAAAGATGGGACAGGGAGGGGAAAGGGAGGCATTTATATCAAATACAAAAGAGTGTTTCAGGAACTAGGGTAGCCAGTGGATGCAGAAGAAGAGAGGAAATTGTGTGGACTAGGTTAAGGCTGGGGCAATGTGCACTAAACAAAACAATGAAACTTCAGACAGGACTGTGTGTGGAATGGCAGGAAGAGAAGTCAGTAGAACATGTAGTTCTGAATTGCAGGAAGTATGGGATACAGAGAGAGATGATGAGAATTACTCTAAAGGATTTGGGGGCACAGGAATTCACATTAAAAGGGTTACTGGGAATGGGCGAGACAGCACAGGTCAGGGTATTTTTAGCTTTCTTAGACGATACTGGGTTTAACCATATAGCAATTACAGCACGGAAACAGGCCATCTCGGACCTTCTAGTCCGTGCGAACGTTTACTCTCACCTAGTCCCACCGACCTGCACTCAGTCCTCCATTGCTTTCCTGTCCATATACTTATCCAATTTATATATATATATAAATGACAAAATCGAAACTGCCTCTACCACTTTTACTAGACGCTCGTTCCACACATCCACCGCTTTCTGAGTAAAGAAGTTCCCCTCGTGTTATCCCTAAACGTTTGCCTCTCAACTCTCAACTCATGTTCTTTTGTTTAAATCTCTCCTTCTATCAATGGAAAAAAAGCCCATCAACATCAACTCTATCTATCCCTTTCATAATTTTAAATGCCTCTATCAAGTCCCCTCTCAGCCTTCTACTCTCCAAAGAATGAGGACCTAACTTGTTCAACCTTTCTCTGTAACTTAGGTGCTGAAATGCAGGTAATATTCTAGTAAATCTCCTCTGTTCTCGCTCTAGTTTGTTGACATATTTCCTATTATTCGGTTGGAAGAACTGTACACAATGTTCCAAATTTGGCCTCACCAATACCTTGTACAATTTTAACATTACTTCCAAACTCCTATGCTCAATGCTCTGATTTATAAAGAGCAGCTTACCAAAAGTTTTCTTCACCAACCTATCCATATGAGATTCCACCTTCAGGGAACTAGGCACCATTATTTCTGGAACACTTTTCTACTGCATTCCTCAATGCGCTACCATTTATCATGTATGCCCTATTTTGATTATTCCTACCAAAATATAGCATATCACACTTATCAACATTAAGGTCTATCTGCCATCTTTCAGTCCACTCTTCTAACTGGCCTAAATCTCTCTGCAAACTTTGAAAACCCACTTCATCATCCACAACACCACCTATCTAAGTATCATCTGCATAGTTACTAATCCAATTTACCACCCCATCACCCAGATCATTAATGTATGTGACAAACATTGGACCCAGTACAGATCCCTGAGGCACACCACTAGTCACCGGTCTTCAAACTGACAAACAGTTATCCACCACTACTCGCTGGCATCTCCCATTCAGCTACTGTTGAATCCATTTCACTTCTTCAATCTTAATACCTAATAACTGAAACTTCCTACGAACCTTCCAAGTGGAACCTTGTCGAAGGCCTTACTGAAGTCCATGTAGACAATATCCTCTAATTTACCGTCATCAACTTTCCTAGTAACATCTTCAAAAAACTCAATAAGTTTTGTCAAACATGACCGTCCACGCACAAATCCATGTTGATTGCTCCTAATCAGGCCCTGTCTATCCAGACAATTATATATACCATCTCTAAGAATATTTTCGTTAATTACTCACCACTGACGTCAAACTGACAGGCCTATAATTCCTAAGGTTTATTCTTAGAACCCTTTTTAAACAATGGAACCACATGAACAATATGCCAACCCTACGGCACCAACCCCGTCGCTGATGACATTTGAAATATTTCTGGCAGAGCCCCTGCTATTTCTACACTAACTTCCCTCAAGGTCCAAGGAAATATAGTGACAGGAACCGGAGAATTACCCGCTTTTATATTAATTAAAAGCTCTAGTACTTCCTCATCTTTAATCATCATAGTTTCCAGAACTACCCAACTTGTTTCCCTTACCTTACACAATTTTATGTCTTTCTTCTTAGTGAATAGCGAAGAAAAGAAATTGTACAAACTCTTCTCTGTCTCATTTGGCTCCACACATAGCTGTCCACTATGATTCTCTAAGAGACCAATTTTATCGCTCATTATTCTTTTGCTATAAATTTACCTGTAGAAACCGTTTGGATTTATTTTCATCTTACTTGCCAAAAGAAACTCATGTCCTCTTTTAGTTTTCTAATTTCTTTCTTAAGATTCTTTTTACATTCTTTATGTTCCTCAAGCACCTCATTTACTCCATGCTGCCTATATATATTGTGGATCTCTCTCTTTTTGCGAACCAAGTTTCCAATATCCCTTGAAAACCACGGCTCCCTGAAACATTTAACCTTTCTTTACAACCTAACAGGATCACAAAGATTCTGTACCCTAAAAATTTCACCGTTAAATTATCTCCATTTTTCTGTTCTATCCTTCCCATAAAACAAACTGTCGCAATCCACTCCTTCTAAATCCTTTCTCATCTCTTTAAAGTTAGCATTTCTCCGATCAGACATCTCAACCAGTCCTATCCTTCTCCAGAATTATATTGAAACTAATGTTATCGTGATCACTGGACCCGAAGTGCTCCCCAACACATACATCCATCACCTGACCTATCTCATTCCCTAACAGGAGATCCAACACTGCCCCTTCTCTAGTTGGTACCTCTATGTATTGCTGCAAAAACACTATCCTGCACACATTTTACAAACTCCAAACCATCCAGCCCTTTTTACAATATAGGCTTTTCAGTCTATGTGAGGGAAATTAAAACTTCCCATAAACACAACCTTGTGCTTATTACAAATATCTGCTATTTCCTTACAAATTTGCTCCTCCAATTCTCGCTCCCCATTAGGTGGTCAATAATACACCCCTATATGTGTTACTACATCTTTCCCATTCCTCAATTCGACGTAAATAGCCTCCCTATACGAGCCCTCTAACCTATCCTGCTAGAGCACTTCTGTAATATATTCTCGGAAAAGCAATGCAACACCTCCCCTTCTTGTACCTCCAATTCTATCACACCTGAAGCAACAAAATCCAGGAATATTTAGTTGCCAATCACACCACTCCTGCAACCATGTTTCACTAAAAGCTACAAAATCATATTTCCATTTATCAATCCATGCTCTAGCCTCATCCACCTTTCTTACAATGCTCCTAGCATTACAATAGATGCAGTTAAGAAACTCTCCACCTCTTCCTCCCTGTTTATCCGTAACAGTGCAAACAAATTTATTAGTTTTTTCTTCCTTCTCCAATACATATTCGGCCAGAGCGTTCCCCTTCTCTATCACCAGCCTGTTCTCCTCCTACTGTCCACTAGCTTTCTCTATTTGTGAACTAACATCCTCTCCTCTAGTCTCTTTAAACTTATTCCCATCCCCAACCATTCTAGTTGTTTTTTTTTATGTATAGGATATGACGGGTAAGCAGGAATAGGGTACTATAATGGCCAAAGATGGGATGAAAAAATGTGTGGGTTCGGCTATGTGTGCGTGTGATTGGGTGAACAGATTTAGAATGTCAGTCTATCACACACTCCGGTACAGCAAGTGGCGGTAATGCACCATTAAGCTGGGTGCCATCCGCCGTAAAACAAAATAGAGAAGAGGCGGAGCATGTTACTATATATAGACAAGGTCAGCTGGCTTTCTGGTAGACACACAGACACAGAAGAAACGGATAATGGATGAGCTTTGAGTGTTTTTTGCGCTTTGCGAATGGGTTTTGCGGACCGATCAGGAGAATCGATTAGTGGCTCTCGCAGTGGGGGAGGGGTGACCAGTGGAAAGCTATCAGTATATTTAACTCTTGTCTGGGTTGATAGTTTTAACACGTGAAGACGGTACCCTTAATGTCGTCACAATCGGTGACCTAAGAGGATTCAGAGCACAATGGTAAGATCGATGGCATCGGCTTACGTGGAGAGCAAATCACCTCTCTCTCTTTCCCCCCTCTCTCTCTCTCTCTCTCTCTCTCTCTCTCTCTCTCTCTCTCTCTCTCTCTCTCTCTCTCTCTCTCCCTCTCTCTCTCTCTCCCTCTCTCTCTCGCTCTCTCTCTCTCCCTCTCTCTCTCTCTCTCTCCCCATCTCCACTTCTCCCCTCCCCGCACAGTGTCGTTTACCTACCATCGTATGACTGTATGCCTTACCACCTAAGTTTTTGTTTTATTTTTACTCCCTTATATATTTATAGTCTCTGTTAAGCTGTTTGATTTATCTGTTTTTATGTTACTATATTCCGCAGTTACTAATAAAACACTGTTTCTTTACAGCAAGAGTGTTAACAGACTGCAAGTACGTTCCATTTTTGCTGGTTCTTTTAACCCTTTAGAGGGTTAAATCTATGGTCCAGGAAGTTGAGACTAGACCAGCATGACTATATGGGCGAAAGATCCTGCTTAGGGGCTGTCCTGCCTTATAATTCAAAGTTCAACAGCTATTCCATGAAAAAAAAACACAAGGGAATTGTGAATAACTCAAGTTTTGCTAAGCAAGGCAATTATTATAAAGGAAGATCTGAAGCAAAATGCTACAGAAATCTACAGACATTTAAATAAAATATTTGCTAGTATATTAAGTATATTGATACTAGCAAGTATTTTTATTTAAATTTCTGTAGCATTTTGCTACAGAAATGTAGCATGTAGCATGTACAATTCTGTAGCATTCCCCCTGCATTTCACCAGATTATTAACTGCCCATCCATTGCTGGTGAATAGCACAAAGAACAATAACAGTGTTTGCACGCTCTGTTATAAGAGATGATGGCAAAATGTGAGATTTTTGTTAGGACTAATCAAAATAGGGCATACATGGTAAATGGAATGGCATTGAGGAATGCAGCGGTGGCATCCGCCGGTCTCGGGAGACTATGGATCTGCGCCTGGGCAGGGTTGGCCAAACTGCAGGTCTTCCACTCTCCACACCACCGATATTGTCCAAGGGAAGGGCACTAGGACCCATACAGCTTGGCACCGGTGACGTCGCAGAGCAATGTGTTAAGTGCCTTGCTCAAGGACACAAACACGCTGCCTCAGCTGAGGCTCGAAATAGCGACTTTCAGGTTACTAGTCTGATGCCTTGCCCAGTAGGCCACGCGCCAAAACAATGCAGTAGTGATCTAGGAATAATGGTGCATAGTTCCCTAAAGGCGGAATCTCATGTGGATGGAGTGAAGAGGAAAGCTTTTGTTATGCTGGCCTTTATAAATCAGAGCATTGAGTATAGGAGGTGCGATGTAATGCTAAAATTATGCAAGGCGTTGGTAAGGCCAAATTTGGAATATTGTGTACATTTCTGGTCACAGAATTATAGGAAAGATGTCAACAAAATGGAGAGAGTTGAGAGAAGATTTACTTGAATGTTACCTGGGTTTCAGCGCCGAAGTTGCAGAAAAAGATTGAACAAGTTAGGTCCTTATTCTTTGGTGCATAAAGGATTGAGGGGGGACGATAGAGGTATTTAAATTATGATGGGGTAGATACAGTTGACGCTGACCTGCTTTTCCATTGAGAGTAGGGCAGATTCAAACAAGAGGACATGAGTTGACAGTTAGCGGGAAAAAATTGAGAGGTACACGAGGGAAATTCCGCTACTCAGAAAGTGGTAGCTGTCTGGAACGAGCTTCCGGTAGAAGTGGTAGAGGCAGCTTCCATATTGTTATTTAAAAAAAGAAATTGGATGGGTATACGTACAGGAAAGGAATAGAGCATTATGGGTTGAGTGCAGGTCGGTGGGACTAGGTGAGAGTAAGCGTTTGGCACAGACTAGAAGGGCCAAGATAGCCTGCTTCCGTGTTGTAATTTTCATATGGTTATAAATGTGTCAGCCAAGTAATAAAGCATTAATGAGTCAAAGGCTCCTGCCAGTGTTCTTACTGGGGCAGGTCTAGTTCTTAAAATAGTTCAATGTATTTTAAAGAACGCTGGCCACACACACCATCCTGAACAAAGGCACTACCCGACACCCAAAGAAACCTTAGCGATAGAAAAAAGTGCTCAAATAGTGTACTGTCACAACTTGAGACTTTTTTTTTATATTAATAATGAACGAAACCTCAGCCCCTTTAAAATAGCACCGGTCTGGTTCCTACCTGGGTGGAAGTGGTTTGGAAACCCCACTTCCCCTTGTAATCTAAATATCGTCGAACCCGAAAGTAAAATAAAATTTCACTTAGTAATAATAGAGTGCACTTGCCCTGAAAGTAGTTGCCAATTTATTAAAAACACAGGCTTAGAAGAAAAGAGCAAAATAAATCCAGACATGAA
This sequence comes from Hypanus sabinus, assembly GCF_030144855.1. NCBI lineage: Eukaryota > Metazoa > Chordata > Chondrichthyes > Myliobatiformes > Dasyatidae > Hypanus > Hypanus sabinus. Next base: position 58,589,938 of record NC_082706.1, on the reverse strand, counting down.
AGCTGGCTTCACTTTAAACACTATATTACAACGGCATTGCTGTTAAGCCAGTTGAAGCCTACTGTACGATTCTAAACCAACAATATTCTACCCAATCCAACGTGTTAGCGTCCTGCACAATTAAGAAACACATGGATTAAAGCATGCAGCATCTAACCGGGAGTCCGCTCATGCAGCGCGTCAAATAACTCTGAACATAAAAAGAAAATGATTAACGAGAGAGAAAATGCCCCTAATATAGAGAAGAGATGTGCAATCTGACCAATCCCAGAAAAGGAACTCCGATCACTCGCTGTCCAATGAACGAGCCGCAGCTGGTCTCGTTCATTCATTGGACAGGGTGTGATCGGATTTCCTTGCTGGGATTGGCAAGATTGCATACCTCCTCGGTATATTAGGGGTATATTTTATTCTCGTTTCTCCGTTCAGAGTTGTTTGACGCGGGCACGAGCGGACTCCCAGTTAATTGCTGCATTAGGCCATGCGCTTATTAATCGTGCAGGTCCAGGATTCTCCAAATATCACTCTTTAGATTTTTATTACTCTCCTTGATACTGCTCTTTCCTTTTTATACCCCATGACATTATCTAACACTGGGTACTTTCTTAACTTCCAGTAAACTCTATTTCTGTTTCTTACTGCAATATCACAATTTGTATTCCAGCACTGAACAAATGGTCAAACCTTGGGAACATTCCATAGCGAAATAATCAACTGAGCTACTTTATGAATTATTGAACAGAGGTACTCATTCCACTCGTCTATGTAGCACTCGCTATCAATCTCTTCTATTGTATCCACAATTTTCTCCTGGTACTCATTCCAAAGGACCAATGAAAACTTATACCTAGCAGCCCTCTTTTGAACTTCTACTATCTAATTTCTGCTAAATCTACATAATATCGGATAGTGATCACGCCCTAGTGTGTACCCCACCCCCCCACACACACACACACAATCCTGGCAAAGTTTGAGGAAGTGAAAAATAAGTTTAAGTGACTAAATGTATTCTTTAACAATATTAAATATTGTAGGCCTTCCGTCGTTTAGAAGTGCCATGTTGTATTTATCTAGAAGCTCCTCTATCACCGCTCCATTACTATCTTTACATTCACTACCCCATATAGGATTATGGACATTGAATCTCCAACCCAGTTTACAGGGGATCTCTTTTTTCCCATATTTTATTTTAAGTATTTTAAAGAAGGAATGTGAGGACTCAATTAATACAGCAATTGATACATATTGAAAAATTCAAATACATTAATAAGTCCGACAGAAAAAAGAACACCTGTCCCAACACCTTCACCAAGCATTTAGAAAAAAAAGAAGGAAAAAAAAATAAAACATAAGAGACAGAGGGAAGAAAGGAAAGGAGAGAAGAAAGAAAAGTGAAAAAAAAAGAGTAGGTATCCAGATCTCGGAGTGAGTTTTAAATACCATTTTTAAAAATTAGCTTATAATAAGGTATATATTTATTTAAAAGAATCAAAATCAAAATAAGTAAGTTAAATAATCCGGGCATTTAAGTAATCCAAATATGGTTGCCAAATCTCAATGAACATTGTGTATCCATTCCTAAGGGTATAAGTAATCTTCTCAAGGGGTGTACAACTTTGCATTTCTTTATTCCAACAGTCAACATGTACAAGGGAATCAGATTCCCATGTTAACTCTATGCATTTCTTGGCTACTGACAGACCAATTTTACTACATTTGGATTTATTCCAGGGGAGCTTAGCTTTCCAATCTCTAAGTTCCCCAGAAGAAACAATTATTGGTCTAGAGGGAAATCCATCCCCGGAATATTTCCCAGTACCTTCCCCAAATCTATCCAAAAAGATTTCAATTTCGTGCATAGCCAGGTAGAATGCATAAAGGTACCAACATCTATGCCACACCTGAAACACTTCTCAGAAATTTCAGGTTTATTTTTATGTATTTTTTCAGGTGTGAGATACAACTGATGTAAAAGATTAAAACGTATCATTCTGTATCTAGAGTTGATAAGAGTGGTAACACTACCCAAACATAGTCATGACCAGCAGTGATGATCAATTACATTGCCCAACTCCGACTCCCATCTTTCCGTCGATCTGTATATACCAAGTTTTGGGCTTTGGTCCCGGAATAAAGAGTACATATTAGAGAAAAAAATAGTTGTATTCCCCTTCCGAATTAGAATCTCCATCTCTGAGCACCATGATAGGGCCAGTTATGGACTCAAATAGTCCCTCATAAAAGATAGTAATTGGAGACAGCAGAAGAATGTGTTATTAGATAAATTATATTTATTTTTAAGTCCCTCAAATGACATAAATTGCTTCTGCTGATTATAACAATCTTCAAAGCGTCTGATACCATGTTGGTACAGGTGACTAGAAATGTATTACCCAAGGTCATGGGTATTAATCTATTCTGAGATAGGGGCATCTTTGAAGCTATTCCTTTTTGTTTTAGAACCATGATATTTTTCCCCAGACATAAGTTATATGTCTCAGAGGAGGATTGTTTGTTTTCTTTTTAATTAATTTGGAGTCCCATTTATATGTAAATTCTTCTGCCTTCTCTTCTCTTGTAAGCTAATTGTAACCCAAATGTAATAGTTGCCTCATCAAAAGCGAAGCAATAAAACGTGCTTGTGTAGCTAAATAATATATATTTTTAAATCTGGTGATTTTAACCCTCGAAATTTATAGCCCCAGGTCAATTTTTCCATGGAGATTCTAGATATTGTACCCGAACATAAAAACAGACGAATATGTCCATTGAAAATCTTTAAATAATATTAGCTAATGGGTTAGGCAAAGACGGAAAAAAAAATACTGAACTCTTGGCATTATCTTCATTTTTATACAGTTTACCCTGTCCATCAGCGTGATCAGAAGGTTTATCCACCTACGTAGGTCTTCCTCGACATTCCACAACAACAGGAGATAATTAAGTTTAGTTAAGTTCTCTTATCCAATTTTTGAATACTTTTGCCTAGACCAAATTTTTCCATTGTTTTAAATTTTAAAAATCCCATTCAAGTCTATCAAAGGCCTTTTCAACAGCGTTTAACCACTGTTACATTCGGGTCCACCTTCGACTTAAGTAAATGTAATATAGTCAATAGTCTTCCAATATTATCAGATAATTGTCTATTTTTAATAATTCCTGTTTGATCGGATTTAGTCAATTTTGGCAGATATCGATCGATTAACCAATGCCTTTGCTATAATTTTATAGTCCGCATGCATAAGTGAGATCGGCCTAAAGACGCTGGTTTTAGTAGATCGTTATCCTTCTTAAAATTAACCGAATAATTGCTGTTGAACAAGATTCCGGTAGAGTTTGGGTTTCCTCAGTCTTAGTCACCACCCTCATAAAGAGAGGCATTAATTGATCCTTAAAATCTCTATAAAATTCAGGGGGGGAAACCATCATCTTCCGGCGATTTGTTAGCCTGTAATAAGCCCAGGGCTTTTTCAATTTCATCACTCGAAAAAGGGGCGTTCAATTCTTCCTGGTCTTGCTGACTCAATTTGGGAAGTTGTAAATTAGACAAGAAATCATCACTTTACAGGGAGTCACCCACTGATTCTGATTGATATAGTTCCGAATCGAACTACTTAAAAGTATCGTTGATATCTTTTGGCTTATATGAAATTTTGCCTTCCTCTGTTTGAATCGCATTTATTGTTCTGGAGGGTTCTTCCACCCTCAATTGCCAAGATAGTGCTTTAAGGATTCTCTCTCCTAATTCATAATATTGTTGTTTTGATTTTAGTATTTTTTTTCTATTTTATAGGCTTGTTTTGTTTTAAACTATATTTTTTTATTTTTATATTTTATACAAATTTCCTCTGTTGAATTCTGACAATCTTTTTCTAATTGTGTTGTTTCTTCCTCCAATTCATTTAATTTTGTGACATATTTATGTTTTATAGCATTAACATATCCAATTACCTGTACTCTTAAGTATGCTTTTAATGTGTCCCATAATAAGAAATAATTGGTAGTAGAGGGTGAGCTCATCTCACAGAACAATTCTCTTTGGGCTGTAATAAAACTGCGAAACTCTGGTCTTTTCAATAGCCAAGGGTTAAAACGCCATCTACATAATGTTTATTTGTTTATCAGGCATTTCAAATGATAAAATTAAATTTGAATTGTCCAAGAGCAGTCTAGCGGCATATTCTACTTGAATGATCCTGCTTTCTAATTTAGCTGATATTAGAAATAAGTCAATTCTAAAGTAGGAAACATGTTGTTTTACAATCAGATCGTGGTTCTCCTGGAGGACAAACAAAGATTTAATAGAAAAACCAAATACATTTAAGTCAGACAGCCTCTTAAAGAGTATGATTCTTTCAATTATATATCGATTACAACTCAACAAAGCATGCTGAACTGTCTCTGGACTACCAGTCACAGAATCAAGTAGGAAGTTTTCCAGTTATCTTTAACTAATAGTTTAGCCCACAATGCCGCCAAACTCAGTCTTAATTTCACCATATCTCTATGATTTAAAGGATAACAGTCTGAGACCTTTTTTAACTAGTGGGTGACTAGAAAAGAAATGCCTTCCCTTTAATTCATTTGTCCAATCCTCCTGCTGTTCTTTTCTATGCCTTTTTTTTATCCTACTTCTCAATTCTGCTCCACCTAGCGGCAATCTAATTCCTACTTGCCCGTTATGTAAGGACGACTTTGCAACGCCATCCACAATTTCATTTCCCTCCACCCCAGCATGCACAAGTATCCTTGTAAATCTGACTTCATAACCTATCTTTCCTACTGTAAACAAAGCTAAGAGAATTTCAATAGCTATATCAGAACGAGCTTTGATTTATTCCCTTTTGCCGCCTCTGAGGCGGCAGCAGAATCGGAACAGATGATAACCCTGCATGGTCGAGAGTCTTCTATCCACTACAAGGCCCAGGGGATTGAAAATAATTATGTTGCAAAGAAAGAAACACGATCTGAATCCCGGTGACCAATCTCAACTCTAATCTGAGACACGTACATCCCAAATAGCAATGATGATGGCTATTACATGTTTGAATTTACCACTGTATGCACAGAGTTTTTTCTTTTAAACATTTTTTGTGCTTTGGGTTTTTCATTTTGTTTTAGATTAGAATAAGATACACCTTTTCAACATTACGTTTAATTTACTATATATAGATATGGCGCAGTTCAACTTTTTTTTCTATTGTCATAATGTCATAATGTATTTGTAATCGTCTTTGCAAGTAATCAATAAAACACATTGAAAAAGAGAGAAAAGGGAAACAGATTCCATTGTCGATCTACCAGTTCTAAAACCATTTTGATACGCAGCAAAATGTCCCGTATTTTCTAAAAAAAATAAACAAGTCTGTTGGCGACCATTCGTTCCATCGTTTTACAAAGCTCTGATTGTAAAACTATAGGCTGATACAAACTAGGACTAGGGGTGTCTTTACCTGGCTTCAAAACTGGAACTACCATTGCATGCTTCCGTTCTGCTGGTAATTTTCCTTCTTTCCACACTGAATTAAACAAAGCTAGCATTTCTATTAATACAGAGTCAGCTAAATGCTTAAAGAATTCACAACACTGTCCATCCCTACCAGGAAAAGTGTTTTAACCTGATTGGACAGCTTCCTGCAATTCCTGAAGGGAGAAAAACAAATTTATGGTACTATTAGCATTTTAACTCCTGACAATTTCCAACTTTCCTTTAGCATTATTTCCTTTCTCAAATCACCTAACTCTTCATAATCGTGTGATGCTTGCAACACTTCTACAAACCTAACAGGGCCTTTTCCTTGTTGGTTACAGCTTCAATATCTCCTTCTATTGTGTTGAATAGAAAGAGAAGTCTCTTTCCCTTGGATGCTGCCATCTCCAAGCATCTATTATATTCAAGTACTTCATGAAGGCCAGGGTGGTTTTGGCTGCCCTGACCTTCACGTCTTTTTAACTGATCTGTCTAAAATTGGATGGTAACAAAAATTGAAATCCCCTCCAATTAAGAAATGTTCATATCCTCGAACAACTTTCAGAAAAATATTTTGAATAAATCTCTTGTCATTATAATTGGGGGCATATAAGTTCAAAAGTGTCCAGGATTCTGAATATATTTGACAGTTGACCATAACAAATCTCCCAGCCGGGTCTCTGATAGCACACTCCACTTTCATTGGCAAATTCTTCCCTATCAATACTGCCACTCCTCTGGCTTTAGAGTTAAAGGAGGATGCTATTACTTGACAAATCCATCCTCTCTTTAATTTAGTTAAGTCCTGACGAAGGTTCTCGGCCCGAAACGTCGACAGCGCTTCTCCCTAGCGATGCTGCCTAGCCTGTTGTGTTCTACCAGCATTTTGTGTGTGTTGTTGTTTGAATTTCCAGCATCTGCAGATTTCCTCGTCTTTGCTCTCTTTAATTTGTTATGCTCTGTCACTGTAATATAAGTTTCTCGAAGAAAAAATATATATATATATTTTTGAGACATACCCAAGACTTTTGTTTTTATTTTTATCAGTCCATTTATCCCATTAACATTAAGGCGCGAATTTAATTGTTCTATTCATAGTTATCAGATTTTATTAGTTGAGAAATCCTGCACACAAAAAAATATAAATTAATCCCTTTCTTTGAGTGACTCTGAGATATTTGGTGCCATTCTCAATAGAGTATAGAAAATAGAAAGGAAACCGAAGAGGAAAGAAAATAAATGAAAAAAATTAAAAAAATAAAAAGAAAAGTAGAAAAACCCTCCCAACTGGCGTTCCAAGTCTACAGCGCCTTAACTCCACTTACTGTGGGGTCCAATAAACATCGCAATAAGAATGGACATTCTTTAACATGTAAAATAATTCGTCTTTTATTTTTCAAAAAATAGAGAAAAAAATAACTCCTTAATTAGCCATCTGTAAAAAAATTTTATATTCTACACGTGTTATTACTAAATATCTAACATAATCTATAAAATAGAAACTTAACATTATTTATATAGCAATATATCCAAATAAAGAATAGAATTCAAAAATACTTACTAAATTAATCCTAAAATTATAACTTAATGCATATCCAGCATACAAAAATAAACATATCAAGAGATATCTATATAATCAAAGCTATTCATACTAGTTATAACAAAATTAGATGAACTATGTAGTTCCTAAGTAGTATAATTCAAAATGACCCAGCAAAAATAAATAGATTTAATAAGATATTAATATTCAAAGCGATTTCCATCCATAATCATATGAATTTTAAGTTCAATATTTTCAATCATAATAGTCTTCATCTATATTCATATAGATTCTAAGTTCAAGATGATAATGTTGTTAAAATTAATCTATATTAATAATGAAAATCAAATGATTTTCTTCATATATTGTCCAAGATACATCTTTCTAGGCCTATTCATCCAGAAAAATATTCTGAATCATGATGTCCCAGATAATTTTTGAATAATGTTTATCGCCTCCTGGGGGTTAGTATAAAAAAATCTCCCTCCATCCGACAGTGTAATTCTCAGCTTTGCTGGATATAATAACGAATATTGAAGACCTTTATTCTTTAATATCCTCCTTGTTAAGTCAAAGTCTTTCATTTTTCTTAACAAGACCACACTAGTACCTGGAAAAAAGGATATCTGTCCCCCATTAAACTCTAATAGGCCATTTCTCTCTCTGACTTCTGTTGCTGCAGCTCGTAATACTTTTTGTTTATCTTGATACTTCAAAAGCGTATAAGTATAGAGCGCGGCCTTTGCTCTGGAGATGGCCGGGGGATAAAAGTCCTGTGTGCTCTTTCTGTAATTAGTGGGAAGACGGAGGATTGGGAAGATTTTAAAAGCTTACAAAAGGAGACTAAGAAGGTCATTAAAAGGAAAAAGATGAACTGTGAAAGGAAGCTAGCAAATAATATCAAAAAGGACGCTCAAAGCTTTTTCCAAGTATATGAATAGTAAAAGACAGGCGAGAGTAGATATAGGGCCGATAGTAAATGATGCTTGAGAAATTGTAATGAGAGTTAAGGAGATGACACGGGAATTGTATGAGAATATTGCATCAGTCTTCACTGAGGAAGACATCAGCAGTATACCGGACACTCAAGTGTGTCAGGGAAGAGAAATATGCGCAATGACAATTACGGCAGAGAAAGAACTCAGGAAGGTGAATAGTCTAAGGGTAGATAAATCCACTGGACCAGATGGAATGCACACTCGTGTTCTGAAGGAAGTAGCTGTGGAGATTGCGGAGGCAGTAGCAATAATCTTTCAAAAGTTAATAGATACCGGCCTGGTTGCAGAGGACTGAAAGATTGCAAATGTCACTCCACTATTTAAGAAGCGGGCAAGGAAGCAAAAAGGAAACTATAGAACTGCTTGCTTGACATCGGTGGTTGGGAAGGTGTTGGAAGCGATTATCAAGGATGAGGTTACAAATTATCTGGAGGCATATGACACGATAGGCAGAGCTCAGCTGTGGCGGTCCAGTATCCACTCTCATCTCTACTTTATTGTTTTACAATACTTGAAAAACAATTTGATTTTATTTGCTAACTTGTTTTGAAAGGATAGGTGTATTAAAAGGACTCGAAAGGTTATTGGAGATGCGAGTCACCCCAACCACAAAGTGTACCTGTTGCTACCATCCGGGAAATGGTACCGCAGCACCAAAGCCAGACGCAACACACTCTGGGAACAGCTTTTTCAAACAGACCATCAGACTGCTTAACTCGTGCTGAGAAAACTGTATTTCTATCTTACATTGACTAGCATGTTATACATATTATTTATCATAAATTGCTATAAATTGCATATTCCACATTAAGGCAGAGACGTAACATAAAGATTTTTACTCCTCGTGTATATGAAGGATGTAGATAATAAAGTCTATTCAATTCAGTTTCATATTTCCTTTTTCCCCTCCCAATCATTCCTGTAGTTGCTCTCTGTAAGTGTTTAAATAATTCCCACGACTCTATCTTCCAACTAATTTTTGTTTTGTGGTATGCCTTCTCTTTCGCTTGTAAGTTAACTTGTCTTCTCTTGTCACCCACAGTTGTACTATTTTGCCATTTGAGTATTTATTTATTGTTGGAATACAACCATCATTCACTTTTCTCATTTTCCCGGAAACTGACACCATTTCTGCTCTGCTGTCACCCCTGCCAGCATCTTCTTCCAATTTACTCCGGCCAACTCCTCTCTCAAACCATTGTAATTTCCTTTACTCTACTGAAATACAACAACGTCAGACTTTTCTTTCTGCATGAGAATTTTCCAGTTGAACTCGGTCATGTTCAGATTACTGCCTCCTAAGGGTTCTTTTACCTTAAGCTCCCTAATCACCTTCGGTTCAGTACATACACCCAGTCCAGTAGAGCTGTCACCTTAGTACACTCAATGACAAACTGCTCTAAAAAAAATCACATGGCATTCAACAAATTCACTCTCTTGAGATCCATTATCAACCTAATTCTCCAAATTGACCTGCATGTTGAAATTTCCCATGACTATTATAACAGTGTCCTTTACATCGGCCTTTTCTATTTCCAGTTGTAAACAGTGGCTCACTGTCCAGCTACTGTTGAGAGGCCTGTATATGACTGCCATCAGTGTTACTTTTCACTTTTGCAGTTCCTTAACTCACCCCACAAAGATTCAACATCTTCCAACTCTATGTCACATCTTTCTACTGATTTACCAGCAGAGCCAAGTCAATACTCTACCGCCCTACGCCACCGATACATCGTGTAACCTTGAACATTCAGCTCCCAACTCCAACAATCCGTCAGCCACGATTCAGTGATGGCCACATCATACCTGACAATCTGTAATAGTGCAACAAGATCATGCACCTCATTTCTTATACTCCGTGCATTGAGGTATAACATTTGTGAACTGTATCTGCTACCCTTTTTAATTCTACATCCCTAATACACTGACACTCTCCCTGCTGGCTGCAGTTTTGTCCTCGCATCTATCCGCCCTATCTGACAGTCTGACTGCGCGCTATCTTTGCATTTTTACCATCAGTCCTATCCCTTCACCCCAGTTCCCACCCCAACCCCCGGCAACCACTAAATTAGTTTCAACCCTCCCAAAACAGCTTTATCAAACCTCTATGTGAGAATATTGTTCTCCCTCGCGTCCAGGTGCAAACCATCACTTTTGAGCAGGTCATTCCTCCAGCAGAAGAGATTATAATGATCCAAGAACCTGAGGCCCTGCCCCCTGCACCATCTTCTTAGCCATCTTTAATCTGCCAAATTATCTTGTTTCTACCCTCACCAGCACGTGGCCCAATCAGCAATCCCAGAAATTACAACCCTGGAGTTATTGTTCTGAGCTTTCTACCAAGCTCTCCAAATTCCATTTTCGGGAACTCTTTGTTTGTACTTCCAGTGTCATTGGTCCCAAAATATTACAAGATATCTGGCTCTTTTCCCTACCCTCTGAAATGATGCAGACACGATCCGAGGGTTCCCTGACCCCGGCACCTATGAGGCAACATACCATTCAGGTGTCCCGTTCACGTCCACAGATTCTTCTGTCTGTTCCCCTGACGATTGAGACCCTTATCACTACCGCTCCCCTCTTCTCCCTCTAACAACAGTGAGAGTTGAGCTTCAGAATGGGGAAGACCTGCGTCAGTCAGAGTCTTCACTCATAGGCACATGAAGGACTTATGTATTTTCCTGACAATCCCGGTCACCACACTGATACCCGCTTTTATTCCTTACAATATCATCTCGTCAATATTAATTTCCCAGCTCCTGAGGTAGGATTCAATCTCATGCCTTGGCGTGTTAGTGCAGTGCCTGGGATCAGAACACAGTGGCTTATCTGCCAATTCCGTGTACTGGTTGTATTATGACCCTGTGCTGGTGTGTTCAGGGGTCTGACAACTCCAGCTGACCATGTGACAATGATGTCCTCCCAGTCGGTGGGATTGATGTGGAATAACCTTTAGTTCCCCTTCAGTCCATTTCAGCCAATCTTTGCCTCAAAATTAGAACTAAATTGAGTATCATGAACAAGGAGAAAAGAATCTTTGTAAGTTTTACCTCGATTAATGGCATCAAACGTTGCTCTCAGCACTATGTTCAACAAACAGAGGTGATCGAATTTTTCAAAAGATAGTGCCACATCGGTCAGTGACATTTCCTGGATCTTATCATTAATCCTGAAAATATTAAACTGCTGGTTATAAACTGCTACTCCGAACTATATTAGAAATCCATCCAGGGTTTCAGTAAGGAGCAGGTCTAACCTCCTGTTCCGAAAAGCTTCCACCAGAAATAAAAAAAAACACATATCTGTTTAGACTTGGACTTACTGTCCATATCCTGAATTTCATTCTAATCATTACAAGGTGCTGAAAATTCCCACTCCCGCAGTCACTCTCACACACAAACAATCAGAACCACGGGTGAATTACAGGTAATGTTTCTGAAAATTAGACCATCACTGAGAGGATGAAACTTACAGGAAGGACAGGAGAGGTTCTGCATTTTCATCTGGATATAGCGTCAGCGTGATAAAATTGAACATTTAAGATTAGTGATAGATTTGATTGTGTGCAGGTGGCGAAAGTAGCTCTATTTATGGGCAGATGAAATTCCAGATGGATTTTAATAAATCCCTTAAGAAATTTCGTGAAGAAGATGTGGAACTCAGTGCCTCAGGAGTGGATGAAGCGGAACAGCAGAGATTGAATGTAATGAAGAGGCTGGACAAACACATGAGGGACCATGGAGTTCAGGGATTGTTGCTGAGTGTGCTGAGTGGGTGGGAGGAGGAATGTGAAGCAAGGAATCTGTTAGAGGATGGACCGATTTACGATGAAGAATGGGATATAATCCCATGTGACACATCAGATAAAGTAAAGAGACCGTGACAGTTTCAGTAATCTGATCGAAACCGGATGTAGAGGGTAGCTTTGATGTGTGGATGACATTCTTTGCTCTCAGTGACTGACAGAGGCTACATCCACACTACACCGGATAAATAGGTAACCGAAGCTTTTTTCTCTTCGCTTTTACCCTCTGTCTACACTAAAACTGCATTTTCGTCCTCCGAAACCGGAGCTCTTCAGAAACGCTTTTCAGGGTGGGTATTTTTGAATCCGCTGCTCGGGCAGATCAGTGTGGACAGGGTAACCGGAGAACTCTGAAAACGCTATTAGACGGCAGCGCGCCATTTCATTGTTTTCTTGAACGCAACCTAACAATTTCAGAACAGACGGCAACGAGACTGAAGCCAGAAGAGTTAGAAATGTGCTCACCAGATACTTTGACCCATAACTTACTGAATAAATAAGTATCCTCACTTTGCCCAGTTTTCTGTCCTTATTTGTATGAAGGTGGTTTACCTATTTATGCAAGTACTTCTCTAACAGTAGATGTATTACAGCCTAATGTAACATTGTATGGGAGTACAACATAATATTGATGCAGACATGTTTTACACATTTAATGAGGGTCTTTATTAATGCAACAGTGTTAACCAGTTTTTCAATGTTCGTCGTCGGCCGGGTCATACAAACCGTGAACTCCCTGTCGGTTGCCTCCATTTGCTTCAGTATTTGTTATTTTTAATTTTTAAATCCTTCTACGCGAGAGCAAATATCTGCCGGTCGTTTAAGTTTTTCTAGTCTGTAACTGAATAAACGCACACCATCTTTAATGGCGAGATTCGGCACCAAACACGTCGCTTGTTTTCGCTAAATGTGCCCTGCGCATGCCCAGTAGGAGGAGATTCGCCGAAATCTTCGTTTCAATGTAGACGGAGATATTTTTAAAAACGCATACTGTGGACGCCTATCGTTTTTAAGAGAAACCAGCGTTATCAAAATTATCCGATCTAGTGTGGATGTAGCCAGAGAGTCCCTCAAACCCACTGCACCAGACACACTCACAGCCTGTGACTGGAATTGGGTGTTAATGGGAGTTTTATAGGATATTTAACAGGTAATTAAGGACACAGTCAACAGCTCTGTGTTATTTTCAGAGTAAATCATTTCAGAGTAGATTGCATCTGTCCTGGGAAGTACAGAATTTGTGGAAGTCCAGTTCTGGGACAACAACAACCCAGAATGGATTAATCAAATGCCTGGTGAGAAGCATTTTACTGGCATTTGTCAATGCTGTGTGCAGGAGCAACGCATCTGTTCTCTGTCTATAGTGTATTCTGTGCTGAGTGTTTATGATGGTGACTGGTCACATGAGTGGGGGCGTGGTAAGAGGGAAGTTAATAAGTTTCGTATTTGTACTTTGTTTTGGGCAGTGTTGAGCTGGGGACGGACAGATGTCGTATCTTTTATTAGTCGCTTCATTGCAGCTTAATTACCATTAATTACGCTCAAGTTTGATCACCTCAAATTTGTAATGAGTGCAGTGGATGGAGGGGAATAGGTGGATGTCGCTTTCTTGGACTTCCAGAAGGCGTTCGATAAGGTGCCACACAAGAGACTTATAAATAAGATACGCCTGCATGGAGTTGGAGGAAGTGTATTGGCAGGGATAGTGGATTGTTTGACCAATAGAGGACAGAGAGTTGATATAAATGGGTGTTTCTCCGTTTGGCAGTATGTGGTGAGTGGGGTGCCGCGGGGGTCGGTGCTGGCCCGCAGCTGTTTACCATTTACATTGATGATTTGGAAGAGGGGACTGAGTGTGGCGTAGCAAAATTTGCTGATGACACTAAACAGTGGAAAATCAAATTGTACAGAGGATATGGAGAGTCTACAGAGGGAAATAGATAGGTTAAGTGGGTGGGCCAAGGTCTAGCAGATGGAATATAACGTTGGTAAATGTGAGATCATCCACTTTGGAAGGAATAATAGAAGTGCAGATGATTATCTAAATGGCGAAAGATTGCATCATGCTGTTGTGCAGAGGGACTTGGGAGTGCTTGTTCATAAATCGCCAAATGTTGGCTTGCAGCTACAACAGGGCAAACGGAATGTTGGCATTCATTGCTGGAGGGACTGAATTCAAGAGCAGGGAGTTCATGCTTCATCTATACAGGGTACTGGTGAAGCAGCACCTGGAGGACTGTGTGCAGTTCTGGTCTCCATACTCGAAGAAGGACATACTGGTTTTGGAGGCAGTGCAGAAAAGGTTCACCAGGTTGATTCCAGGGATGATGGGGTTAATCTATGAGGAGAGATTGAGTCACCTGGGACTATACTCTCTGGCGTTCAGAAAAATAAGAGGGGATCTTATAGGGACATACAAAATTTTGAAAGGGATAGATAAGATAGAAGTAGGAACGTTGTTTCAATTGGTAGTTGAGACTAGAACTAGGGGACATTGCCTCAAGATTCAGGGAAGAAGATTTAGGATGGGGATGAGGAGAAACTGCCTTTCCAAGACAGTGGTGAATCTGTGGAATTCTTTGCCCAGGGTAACAGTTGAGGCTTCCTCACTAAATATATTTAAGATACAGTTGGATAGGTGTTCACATAGCAGGGGAATTACGGGTTATGGCGAAAAGGCAGGACAGTTTACGGTTTACAGACAGATCAGCCATAATCTTATTGAATGGCGGGGCAAGCTTGATCGGCCAGATGGCCTACTCCTGCTCCTATTTCTTATGTTCTTATGTCACTGATGAAGGATCGAATACATATCTTCGACACACTTGGAACGTCATTATTGGAGTGATTGGAGGGTTCCACACACCAGTATAACAAGCAGTGCGAGTTCACCAACAGCGGAAATTGATTTATCAGAATTAGATGTTGTGCTATGTTTATTTCAAATGTACCGCTGTTTATCTTGTTCTCTTTTAGAAACAAATTGAATTATAATACCTCACCTTGAGAAATACCACACTGTCTTTTTGATCATTCTGTCCCTTTAACTTTGAGATTTCCTCCTGAACAATTCTTATATTCCCTTGAACCTCCAGAAGATTATTTTCCTTTGAATTTAGAATACTCTTTTCCTCCTCCCTGAGATCCCTGAATAAGCTCTTTTTGACAGTGATAATCTGGCGCAGTAACGCAAACTGGGATGTGATTTGGGTCAGAAAGCTGTGTGACTGTTCCTGTTGAATGAAAGGTGAAGATTAATTTACTATACTGCTGTGTTGTATTTCCTGCTGTCATTAAGGAGACCATTCGGTCCTTTAACGTCCATGCCAGCCCTGAAACATTCCCGTCAAAACCAATCACTCATGTTTTCCTGAAACCTATTCTCCCTCATTGACCCTTTAACTCCGATCTGATTCATAAACACCCTCCCCCACCTTCATGGGGTTAATTATAATTAACTATTCATCTATCATGTTCTTTGGATGTGTCTGAAACTGTCATGGTTACAGGGAGAGCATGCAAACAACACACAGACAGCAACAGAGGTCAGGATAGAACCCAGGTCACTGGAGCTGCGATACTCGGCTATTCTGCACTAACTGGAAAAAAACGATACGGTAATATCCGAAATTCCGCTCAGGAAGCCTCACCCGAACTCTGGAAATCTTCTCTTTCTGTTGATGCTCCTTTTCCTGGAAGTCTGTTTTCGTTTATGTGAGAGAGTCCAAGGAAAATTGTAACATGGATTCAAAAGTTTCCTCATTTGTGTGGCAAAATAAAAACCCCAGGTTAAGTAAAAGGCAATTACAAAAATCTATAAAAGATGGTGGTTTAGCTTTACCTAACTTTAGATTTTACTATTGGGCGAATAATATTCGTAACCTAATGTATTGGAAATTAGATTTGGATTCACCATTGTGCCCACAGTGGGTAAATTTGGAATGCGATGAGGTAAAGGGATATTCTCTATTTTCCTTTCTTGGTTCTTTTCTTCCTGCTGATTTACTTAAACTCAATCAACAGATATCTAATCCTGTTATCAAACATACATTACGAATTTGGTTTCAATTTCGTAAGTTTTTTACTCTGAAAAACTTTGTTCTTGATAGCCCTATTTTACTTTTTTTTTCAAACCTTCCTTGACAGATCAAGCTTTTAGCATATGGAAAAGGAAAGGTATAAAATGTTTTCGTGATCTTTTTTTTTGAAGGTACTTTGATGTCTTTCGACCAATTTTCCAACAAATTTAAATTAGCTAAATCAATTTTTTTCAGATATCTACAAATCAGAATTTTTTTTACATGAAGTTCTACCATCTTTTCCCAATTCAACTTCAATGGATTTCTCAGATTTGATTTTTACCTTAAATCCTTGTCAGAAGGGATTAGTAGCTTTTATTTATAATATGATTATGAAGATACAACCAGAAATATCAGATAGAATTAAACAAGAATGGGAAAAAGAACTTCGATATAATATATCAACAGATAAATGTGAAAAAACTTTACAAATGGTTAATTCCTCTTCTATATGTGCTAAACATGCTTTAATACAATTTAAAATTGTACATACAGCTCATATGTCTAAAGATAAGCTTGCTCGATTCTATTCTCATATTAACCCTCAATGTGACAGATGTCATTCAGAAGTGGCTTCATTGACCCATATGTTTTGGTCATGTCCCACTTTACATAACTATTGGAAGGACATATTTGCTACCATTTCCTCAATTTGGAATATCGATTTACAACCTCATTTTATTACTGCAATTTTTGGTATACCAAATGAGGATGGTAATCAGTTTTCCCCTTCAATCAGACGAATGATTGCTTTTGTAACATTAATGGCCAGAAGGTCTATATTACAAAACTGGAAAGAAGTAAATCCTCCTACCACGTTTCAGTGGTTTTCTCAAACTATTTCTTATCTGAGCTTGGAAAAAATTAGAAGCACTATTTTTGACTCATCAATTAAATTTGAAGAAACTTGGGGACCGTTCATTCGACATTTCCATATGAATTAATTTGGCCTTTTCCAGACCTTCTCTCTGCTTATTCTTGTTCAGTTATGGAGTTCCGGAGTTTTTTGACACTATCATATACTTATAAACTGTTATTATTGCCCATGTTAGTTTAGTTCAGTGTTTTTTTTCTCAATATATATTTTTTTACATATTTTCATTTTTTTTTTCTTTTGACGATTATTTTTGTTTTTTTATATATAATTATATAGATTTGATTGATTAATGTACTTTTTTGTTGATGTTTAATAGAATATTGTTATCTTATTACTAATGCAATTTCAGGTCTATTGTTTTCATAACCTATTCATTATTATGTTATGTTTTTTTCTTTATATATATATATGAAACTCAATAAAAAGATTGAAAAAGAATGAAAAGAAAACTGTAGCTGACCCTAGAAGTCAGAGTGCGAAGAAAATAAAAAGATGCAACAAAAGAAAGAGATGATCAAACCAGATTGTCGCACACAAAATGCTGGAGGAACTCTATGAGTCAGACAACATCTACGCAGGGGAAATAAACAGTCGGTGTTTCGGGATGAGAGCCTTCATTAGGACTGGGAAGGGATTAGAACCCGCTGACAGGTGACGGGTGAGACAACGTGATGGGAACGTGGGGGATGTTGTGAAGGAAGAAGCTGAAAGGGGACAGGTGAAAGAGGCAAAGGGCTGAAGGAGGTTTCTGATACGAGAGAACAATCAACACAGAGGAAACGGGAGGAATTGGGACTGTTTGAGCCCGTGAATGGTGACGAGAGAAGAGGTGTAGGAGTCAGATGTACCACTTGTCCCGCTTGCAGGTATCAGTGCCCGGAGGGAGATCAGTGAGGAGGAGCGACTGGATAAGGGTGGTACAGTATGGGGAGCGATTCCTATAGGGAGCGGAGTGTTGTGGGGTGTGAAATGGGTTGTGGACCGATAGATTGTAGAATCCCGTTGGAGATGGCGTAAGTTGCAGAGAGTGGTGTGTTCGTTTTGGAGGCTCATGTGATGGTATGTAGGACAAGATAAGATGGGTTGAGTATCAAATTATCGTTAGTTTTACCGTGTAGATTTTAGCAGCTTTTTCAGCATGAAGCAGTGATCTCTGTGTCCCTGCGCATCTCTACCGATCAGACAGATCAGTGTCTTTTACATTTCACAAAACAGCTGTAGTTCTTCCTAATGTTCCTTTCAGTGAAGTTTACTTCCTACCCTTTCAGATTCAGGTTTAGATTTCGATCTTTTTCTGCCAGATTTGAAAAGGCCCGACTTCAGCTGAGGGTGCGGTCAGCAAACACCACTCTACATTCCGGGCAGGAGTTTCTCTCGTCCCTTTCCCAACACCCCGTGATATAAGAGTCACAGAAGTTATGCCCGCACTCCAGTGTAACCGGATCAGTGAAGAAATCCAGGAAGATGGAACAAATTGCCTCCCAGATTCAACTCTCGACCGGTCCTTTCGAAGCCATGTTAACTCCCATGACTTCCTGATTCATAATGCTTTAGTTTCGGGGAGCCGCTGATCTCTGCAGTACCACGATTGTCCACTACACGCGCTGCAAACTCAGGCAATTAAAAATATGTTACTGTTTGTGGAAAGGAATTGTGATAACTTTATCAGGGAGGGATACAGAAATGAAGCGAGAAAGAAGAGCCTGGTTCAGTCTGAGGCAAGACTGCATATTCTGAAAAGAAAGGCACAAAAGATCTTAAGTCAGCAGCATGAGTCTAGAAGAACTGAGCGGGTCAGGCAACGTCTGTGGACAGAAATGTACAATCGACTTTCCGGGTCGAGATCCTTCAACTCGAATGTCTCAACCTGAAATGTCTGCATTGGCTGTAGCCAAAATATCTATTGCAGTTACTTGGAAGACAGATTCATACTTAACTAGGGATCGTTGGAATAATAAAATATATGTCTGCATTCCATTTGAGAAAATTACTTATAATTTAAGAAATTAATATGATATATTTTTGAAAATTTGAACCCCTATCTACAAAAGTTAGGATTAAATATATAGGTCCTTTGAAGATAAATCATTAGTTATTTGGGGAATAAATAAGATTATATGCTAAAGTTATTTTGAACTCCATGGAGCATGTGGGGATCCTTCGATATCCAGGCTATCCTTCTTTCTTTCTTCTTTTTTTCTTCTTTCTTTTTTTGACAGGGATGTAAGGGAGGAAGGGTTAAGGGGAGGGGAGGGCTAATATTAATTTTCATTACTCTATTAATCTATTCATTGTATACAATTCTCTTACAAATTTAATAAAAATATATTTTAAAAACCCGAAATGTCAATTTCCATTTTCCTCCAAAGATGCTGCCTGACAAGCTGTGTAACTCTAGTAGCTCGTTTTTACTTTTCCCGAGGTATAAAGAGTGTCAGGATGGGGTGTGACACCGTGGTTCAGTAAATATTTAAAACTATTATTACATTAGTTCATACCATGTAAGTGGGTATCTGGAGGATATTGTGCAGTGAGGAGACAGATACAGTGGCGATGACCGACCTGTGGAAGCAGGGAAAAGCACAGGACTGAACATTCAACGTCATAATGTATTAGATTCAGTCCAGTACATCAGGGGGTGGAGCCCTCCCAAACATCGAGCACATCCGCATGAAACGCTGTCGGAGTAAAGCAGCAACCATCATCAGAGATGCTCACCACCCAGGCCAGGCATTTTTCTCTCTGCTCCAATCACTTAGAAGGTACAGGAGCCTTTGGACTCGCACCACCAGGTTCTGAAACAGTTACTACCCCTCCACCATTAGGCTGTTGAACAAATCGAAGATAACTACACTGATTTGCCCATCCATTGAGATGCTGCCACAACAAATGTTCACACCGGGTCTGTCTCAGAATGAGAGAAATAAGAGACAGACACAATCTCGCAGGGCTGGGCCAGGAATGATGTGCCCTCCGGCTAGAGTGTGTAGTCAAGTGCCACAGACTCAAAATCCGAGGTCACCTCAGCAAGGAAATATCCTCACCCTGAGTGCAGTCAATCGTTGCAATATTCACCACAAGGTTCCTAAATTCAAAATGCATATTTAGGGGCTCGGCGATGACGGGAACGTTGGAGGAAAATAGCGCTCAGGTAAAAGATCAGGCATGCTCTGAGAGAAGGAGAGAGTCAGAGTGAGGAGCCGAATGACCACACCTGCACCTGTTGCTTATTTTCTAAAACAGTACTTTACGTTTGCACCTTGTTGTCACTTGGCCTTCAGCTTGTCGGGTTGCACAGGGGAGCGGTGAGAACTCCAGAGATCCATCAGCAGCCGTTGCGTTTGTTTCATGTTCTCGTTTTTTAATGCTATTTATTTATATTTGCATTTGCACAGCTTGTCTTCTGCACTCTAGTTGATCTTTCACTGATGCTGTTATAGTTACTACTCTACTGAATATGTTTTAGTATGTGCGCAGGAAAATAAATCTGGGTGTTGGATGCGGTGATTTATTTGTACTCCGATAATAAAATTTACTTTGCACTTTGAGCATCGGGAACTCCCTTTCATTCTGAGAACAAACTGAGACTGTCATCTCCGGCTCCCGGCCGCAGCCCGCCCTCGGACACTCTCACAGACAAAAAGAGAACAGCGCTGGGATAAGCATGCTCTCACTGCCGGAGCGTGTCAGTGGGCGGGACACTGAACGCTCAGAACGGACCAAACTTTGGAACCGGAAGCGACTGGACCCGGTGAGAAGCCGGAGATAGGGAGCATCACTTCAGGTAATGTCCGCAACACCGGCTGGGGTCTTAATTCCTTCAGATGGCCGAGGTGAAGAGACTGCCCGAGATTCTATGAGACATTTCAGCTACCCAGAGGGTGTCCGGACTTTGCCCACCGTGGATCGAAGCCTGTTCTCTAAAGCTCCCTCCGATCCGTCCCCTGTTTCTGGGAGACGGGAGATGACCTGCAGCGGCTGCCGATGGATCTCTGGAACTCTCACCGCTACTCTGTGCAATTCGACAGGCTGAAGCCCAAAGGGAAATAATGCACAGGTAAACTTGTGCCTTAGAAAATAAACATGAACGGGCGTGGCCATTCGGGCCCTCGCACGTTTTCTGCCCTTCATTCAAAATATTCCTGATCTTTGACCTCAGCGCCACTTTCCCGCAGCGCTTCCATCATCACTGTGGCCCTAAATTTGCCTTTTGAATTTGGAAACCTTGTGGAGAAAATTCCAAAGTTTCACTGCACACTGGGTGAGGAATTTTCTTCTCATCGCCGTCCTGTGAGACTGTCTCAGCCTCAGTCAGACCAACTCTTATTTCTCTAATTTTGAGGTAGGCCCACCCCATCAGTCAATCTAGGAAACCTTCACTTCATGCCCTTCATTCCGAAACTGACGAGCGGAAGGAGATCAGACCTGTGCACAGTGCTCCATGCACGCTCTCACCAGGACCTCATATAAACTGGCATGCAAAAGTTGGGGCACCTCGGTCAAAATTTCAGATACTGTAAATAAATAAGTGAGTACTAGATGAACTGATCTTTAAAAGTCATAAAATTAAAGATGAAACATTATTTCATAATTTTAAGCAATATTTTTTTTTAGAACAACACACACTAAAATCCTAATTGAACACAGCAGGCCAGGAGTTTCGAACAGATTTATTTCAGTTAGTCCTGACGAAAGGTCTCGCTGGAAACGTCGAACGCGCTTCTCCCTATTGATGCTGCCTGGCCTGCTATGTTCCACCAGCATTTTGTGTGTGTTGTTCGAATTTCCAGCATCTGCAGATATCCTCGCGTTTAGTTTTTTTTTTAAAAAAACTATTTTTGTTTGGGACAATTTTAGAGTGAAAAACAGGAAAGGAGCACCATGCAAAAGTTTGGACACCCCAGGAGATCTAAGCTCTCAGATAACTCTTACCAAGATCTCAAACCTTAGTTAGCTTGTTAGAGCTCCAGCTAATTCACTGTCGTCATTACAAAAGGCCAGATGATGCAAATTCCAAAGCTTTATTAATACCCTGACTCCTCAAACGTTGTCCCAATAATCAGCAGCCATGGGCTCCACTAATCAGCTGCCTAGCACTCCGAGAATAATAATAATTAAAAAATAATAATTGATGCCCTCAAATCCGGAGAAGGCGATAAGAAGATAGCAAAGCGTTTTCAGGTAGCCGTTTCCTCAGTTCGTAATATCATTAGGAAATGGCAGTTTAAAGGATCGGTGGAGGTCAAGCTGGTTTCTGGAAGACCATGCAAACTTTCCGAGAGAACTGTTTGTAGGATTGCTAGAAAGGCAAATCAAAACCCCCGTTTGACGGCAAAAAATCTTCAGGAAGATTTATCAGACTCTGGCGTGGTGGTGCACTGTTCTACTGCGCAGCAACACCTGAACAAATATGACATTCAATGAAGTTTAATCAGAAAAAAAAATCCTGCGTCCTCACCACAAAACTCAGCACCAAAAGTTTGCAAAGGAACATCGAAACAAGCCTGATGCATTTTGGAAACAAATTCTGTGGATTGATGAAGTTAAAATAGGACTTTTTTGGCCGCAATGGAGCAAAGGTATGTTTGGAGAAAAAAGGGGGGAGTATTTCATGAGAAGAACACCTCTTTAACTGTTAAGCATTGGGGCGGAGCGAACATGCTTTGGGCTTGTCTTGCAGCCAGCGGCACGGGGAACATTTCACTGCTGGAGGTAAGAATAAATTTCATTAAGTACCAACAAATTCTGGAAGCAAGCATCACAACGTCTGTAAAAAAGCCGAAGGTGAAAAGAGGATGGCTTCTACAACAGGACAGTAATCCTAAATACAACTCAAAATCCACAATGGACTACCTCAAGAGGCGCAAGTTGAAGTTTTTGCCATGGCTCTTACAGGCCCCCGACCTAAACATCATCGAAAATCTGTGGATAGACGTCAAAAGAACAGTGCATGCAAGACAGCCCAAGAATCGCACAGAACTAGAAGCCTTTTGTAAGGAAGAATGGGCGAAAATCACCCAAAAAAAATTGAAAGACTCTGAACTACAGAAAGCGTTTACAAGCTGTGATAGTTGCAAAAGGTGGTGCTACTAAATACTGGACATGCAGAGTGCCCAAACATTTGCTTCGGGCCCTTCTCCTTTTTTTTGGTATTTTGGAACTGTAAAAGATGGAAATAAAAAAAGTAATCTTGCTTAAGGTATTAAAGCAATGTGTCACATTTAACATTATGCCTTTTGGAAATCAGATCATCTTTTACTCGCTGAGCTATTCACAGTAAGAGAAAATTTGACCAGGGGTGCCCAAACATTTGCATGCCACTGTATCTTTATCCTCAATGACAGAATGGATTGCTACCCACAGTCAGAACAGGTGGAGCATCTCACTATGGTGTGAACTTGATGATGTATCTTCCCCTCTCACATACAGAGCAGGTGAATGGCCTCGCCCCACTGTGAATTCACTGGCATGTCTGGGAGGTAGGCAATGAGTGAATCCCTTCTCACTCTGACAGAAGGAGAATGATATTTCACTGCAATAATTTCTCTGGCAATTCAGAAAGCTGAATAAGATGCTGAGGGCCATAGGGTTTTATCAAGACTGAAATGGCTCACATGAAGGGGCATAGTTTTAAGGTGCTTGGAAATAGGTGCAAGGGGAAGGTCAGAGGTAAGTTGTTTTTTTTTCACACACAGCGTGGTGGGTATGTGGAATGCACTACGAACGTGGGAGAGGTAGATGCAATCGAGTATTTTAAGAAACTCTCGAGCTACGAAAGGTAGAGGCTATGTGATAGGGACATTCTAGGCTGTTTCTCAGTTAGGTTGCACGGTCGGCACAACATTCTGGGCCGAAGGGTGTGTAATGTACTGTAGATTTCAATGTGTCGATATGAATTCCTCATCTTCTAACAAGGCAAGGATCTGGCATCCAGAGTGACCATCAAATTTTCTGACTGTATTTCTGTCTGCATGTGAATGGGCTATTTCTGCCTTCAATCAGCCCGTGACTTGGCTCAGTTTGTCTCTGTCCTTTGGTATTATTTCAAGTTCTGATAATGTTCCACAACACTACAAAGAGCATTTTTTTACTACATGTCTTATCCAGGAGAACTTCTAATTACTCAGATCCCCTGTCCACCTGATTACAGTGATGAACCCATTAATGGCAATGGCAATGACATGAAAGTAGCTATTCTCATTGTAGTCTGGCACTTCAGTGCTGTTTACTGGAATACTTACCCAGAGAGAACTAAAGATGACGGAAGGATTTATTTTTGCCATACAGCACTAATCTACATTTTCACTGACTCGAAGGTAAACTGTTCATCCGGGATTAACTGGGAAATAAATTTTTGCTCCGCGTTACTAATCCTCGAATTTACATAGCTGGAACTCGGCAGTGTTTGGGAGATACATCCGCTCCCATTTCCCCCGCCTGTATGGCTAGAACGCTGGTGAAGTCACCCATGGCTTCCTCTTTACCCAGAAGGCGACACGAACGAGAAACTGATCTATCAGTCCCCGAAACATCCAGCGATGGGCATGCGCCGGAGAAATGGAGACAACTCCAGCGCTCATCAGCCGAAAGCCCCACAGGGCCCGGGTACGGATCGTGACTATGACAAAGATGGAACGGACCGGGACTGCCCTGGGCTGCAGAACCAGTCGGGCATGAGCTCACAGTAATAGCCGTCAATCGCTTTTCAGACGCCGGTGAGTACAATCCGCCAGGAGTTCCTTCCGACCAGCGGGTGATCTCTCGTCTACTGAGCGCATGCGCGTCATTTGGGATCCCAGAGACCACTGCGCATGCGCATGTGAGCAACCGGGATAAAATCTGCAGATGCGGGAATCCAAAGCAACGCATGGAAAATGTTGGAGGAACTCAGGGAGGAAGGCAACAACTATGCAGAGCAGTGAACAGTCGGCGTTTCAGACTGAAAGCTTTCTTCAGGACTGGAAAGGAACGGAGGGAGTAAGAATATGGAGGAGGTGGTTTGATAGGATAAACCGGGAGAGGGGGAGGAGTGAAGTAAAAGAGTTGAGAAGTTGGTTGGTGTGAGAGATAAAGGGCCGGATGATGATGATGATGATCATAATAATAATAATAATAATAATAATAATAATAATAATAATAATAATAATAATAATAATAATAATAATATTCTATTGATCCCGAATGGGAAATTCATTCGTTTCAGCAGCAACATCTAAAAACACACGCAGCCGTGTGCAGCCTTTACTAAAATACAGAGAATAATAATATACACAATAATACTGTACCAGTGTGTAACAGTAATGTATGAAATAATAAAACAGAGACTATTGAACTATGACGTCTGTTCATCTGTGTCAGAAAGATGAACTTTTGCATTTGATAGGAAAGATTTTCTGTTGAGATCCTGGTGAGAGCGGAGTTGAGTGAATCTGTTCGAAAGGGGTCGAGCATTTTGCTGCCTATTCAGTAGGTATGCAGATGATGTAACAGATTGTCCATAATCGATAGCAGTTTGTTCAGTGAGCTCCGCTCCACCACTAACTCGAAAGAGTCCAGGCTGTAGCCAAGGATCGATCGAGCCTTTTTGATTCGTTCATTTTGTCTGTTTGCGTCACAGCACCGATGCTGCTCCCCCAAAAGAAATCAGTAAAGAAGGCTGCACTCACTACAATAGATACGCAAAAGATCTGTACAAACCTGCCTCACACATTCAAGGATCTGTCAGGAAGGCAGTAATCCAGGAGAGAGTGGATTTGCGTACGTCCATCCTTTGCAGCTTCTTGCTCAGGAGACGTGGCTGGATTGTATTGAATGCAGGCAAGATATAAAAAAAAAATGTGCTTCCCACAATGCCACCAGCATCATCCCGGTGGGAGTGAGTTCGCTGCAACAGGGAGATGACGGTGAAACACTCAGGCTCCGTTGGCTGCGTAAATCTGGGGAAAACTATCTCTGACCCCGCCAAACGTGTGAGTGCGCTCCAGGTCGAGGGCTACGACCTCTCCACTCCGGCATCCTCTCCCTTTGTCTCCCACTTGAACAAAGACCCAGATCACCCTGGTGTCAGGCACACGGCGCGAAACACACTCCCTTCATTGGACGGCTCACATCTCAATACACCCGTTATCTCTAACCGTCACCCAGACACACCTTCTACAGAAAGAACATCGTGTTAGCAGTGAGACCTTTACCAGGGTGGTACGGTGTCCCACCCCCCACCAAAATTAATCATGTCGGCGTGACATTGAGATAACTCTTTGGGATAGTCCTGGACTACGTGGCGAAGCATCCGCCAGTCTCTCACTGGTGCCCTCCTGCAACTCAGACCCCTCTAGCACTTGGCTGAGACCCGCTTTATCCCTTTCCGGCGGCCTGCTGAAATTCAGTCTGTCCACATTTAGCCAATCCCCCACCCCTCCGGTTCCACCTAACTCACCACTCACTGTGAGAAGTCTTAGGAATCCCTTCGTTACTCAGTGAGAAGTTAGCTAAAGGCAGCACATACCACATCCTCATTCCCTCATACACCGAAATAGTATCTCATTCAGTGACGGGAGCCAGTATAATCTCTCCTTCAGTCGCTCCACGTCGCCACAGAATCCTTTTCCGAGGTGTAGGCTCCAGCTCGGGCTCTGGGTAAACCTCCACCTCTTGTCCCAGAAGCAGAAGGTGGTTCCGATGGAGAATCTTGACAGGGCCGTTCTCATCCTTTGGTTTCAATCTGAAAACTGGTACGTTTAGCATCTAACTCTCCACTACATAGGGCGTAGCCACCCAGCGTTAAGCGACCTTAAGCTTCCTAGGTAGCTCCAAATTCCTTATGAAGACCCTGTCTCCCGGCATGAATTGGGAAGTCCTAACGTTTTGATCATAGTTCCTCTTATTTCCTTGATTGTGAAAGTTCATAAGACTTATGACAGCTCCCTTCTCACATCAGTCACATACTTTCGGAATGTCTTCGGTAGTAGATCTTTATCCTCACTCCCAAAATAAAGGTGGATGGGTAACATTGCTTCGCGCTCAAACATGAGATAATATGGTGAGTACCCGGTAGCTTCTTTTCATGTACAGTTGTAGCAGTGGAACAGATGTCCAGTACGTGGACTCCAATTGTTCTTCTTGCTGATTTCCAAGTTTCTGAGAATGTTTAGTAATGTCCGATGGTTGGGGATCACCCTGCGCGTGATAAGGCATAGTATGCGACTTCTTGACCCCAAGCAGGCTCAGTAAATTATATATTCATGTATGAGCCTACTCTTGAAATCCCGACACTGATCAACTTGGGGAGGTCATGATAAATTATATCCTTCCCCATAATACTTTGGCTACTGTGGACGCCCTCTGATCGTTGGTCGGGAAAGACTTCGCGTATCTGGTGTAGTGATCCTTGATGACTCAGACATTCGTCGTGTTGCTGGCATCGGGTTCAATCAACAGTAAATCCATACACACCAGGTCAAGAGGTCTCGCAAATTCGGGGATTTCGGAAGATATCGGGAAGATCGACAGCATCAGCTCACCTCTGACCTCTCTCTCTCTCTCCACCGCTACTCAACTAAATACCACCAACTGAACTGAGCTCTCTTCATCATCGTAAGACTATATCCATTCACCCCTAGGTTTGAAAGAGCCTAGTTCTTTTCCCTATTTCCACACATTGCTAACCTCATCAATATATTTGGTTTTACATTACTGCTTTATTGTATTGTGAAGTTACTAGGAAGCGCCATTAGTTAATAGTAATACCAGACTCCAATGTGTTTTCCATTTCTGCTGGTTCTTTAACCCGTCACTGGGTTTGTGACACTTCCTTCACATAGATGTGGAGTAAAATGTTTACGTTACGCCTCTGTCTAAATGTGCAACGTGCAAACATATTAAGTTATAATAATTTATAATAAACAGAACAGTCAATGTAATGTAGCAATACACTCAAAACAGCATGAGTCAAGCAGTCTTATTCCTGGTCTAAAAAGCTGTCCCGGGGCCTGTTGGTCCCTGCTTTTGTGCTGCCGTAGCGATGGTAGCAGCTGGAATAGATTGTGATTGGAGTGACACGGGTGCCCAATGATCCTGCGGACCCTTTTTACGCACCTTTCTTTGTAAATGATCTGAATCATGGGAAGTTCACAACTTCAGATGCGCTAGGCTGTCCACACCACCCTCTGAAGAATACTTCGATTAACGGATTCAGTTAAGTTCCCATACCAGGCAGTGATGCAACCAGTCAGGATGCTCTCAATTGTGCCCCTGTGTAAAGTTCTTAGGATTTGTGGACCCATAATAAACTTTCTCAACCGTTTGAGGTGAAAGAGGCTCTGTTGTGCCCTTTTCAATGCATGACTTGTGTGTACAGATCACGTGAGGTCCTCGGTGATGAGGATCCCGAGGAACTTAAAGCTGTTTACCCTCGCAGCCCCAGATCCGCTGATGTCAATAGGAGTTATCCCGTCTCCACTCCTCCTGTAATCCACAACCAGCTCCCTCGATTTTTCGACATTGAGGGGGAGGTTATTTTCTTGACACCATTGTGTCAGAGATATGACCTATTCCTTCCAGGCAACCTCAATATTGTTTGAAATTAGGCCAATCAATGTAATGTTGTCGTCAAACTTAATTTACAGATTAGAGCGCTGGGTAGCAGATTAGCTGATGAACTGTTTTATATGGTTATTACATTTGATAGGAAAGGTTTTCTGTAACAATCTTTTTGACAGCGGTGCTGAGTGAATCTGTCTATGCCGTAGGTCATGGGGAGGATGTACCCGATTGTTCGTAATGTATAAACATGTGTTTAGTGTCCTCCTTTCCAGTTCTGGCCAAAGAGGGTTCCAACCTTTTCGATGAGTTTATTTTCTCCAGTATAAAACCACAAAGAAGACTGCACTCGCAACAACAAACTGGTAAAATATCTCTAATATCCTACCTCACATACTGAAGGATCTCGGCGTCCTTAGGAAATGGAGTCTGCTCAACCCCTTCTTGGAAATAACCTTGCATTTGTTTTTTTTCTGTCGTCTATTGCCGAGGTGAGCCTCCAAGTATTTGTACTCCTCCACCACCAAATCGTCTTCTCTCAGAATGTATACAGGACTCGACGCTGTCCTATTCCTCCTAAAATCAATCACCATTTCCCTTTCCTTTCTCTGGACACATTCAGGAGCAGGGGATTCCTCTCTCACCATTCCACAATCGTGTCCACCAGTCCTCTGCAATCCTACTTATGTCCATCACTGATGCACCCAACTACCGCAGAGTCATCAGAGAACTTCTGCAAGTGGCCAGACTCAGAATTGCACTGAAAGCCTGTGGTGTTCAGTGTAAACAGGACCGGAGACAGGATAGTCCCTTGTGGGGCTCCTGTGTCACTCACCTCCACCTCAGGCTGAGAACCACCCAGCGGTACAAACTGGGGTCTGTCTGTCAGGAAGGCAGTAATCCAGGAGAGAGTGGATTTGTCTGCGCCCATCCTTTGCAGCTTCATGCGCAGATGACGTGGCTGGATTGAACTGAAGGCTCTAGAGAAATCAAAAACATGTGATTCTCAGAATGCCACCAGCATAATCCAGGTCGGAGTGAGCTCGCTGCAATTGGTAAATGATAGAAAAAATGATAGGTTCTGTTGGGCTACCTGAGTCCAGGGAAGACCATCTCTGGCTCCGACAAACGTGTAAAATTGAGGTATGAGCTCACCCGAGACCCTCTGTTTGGGTGAATGCAG
Organism: Hypanus sabinus; assembly: GCF_030144855.1. NCBI lineage: Eukaryota > Metazoa > Chordata > Chondrichthyes > Myliobatiformes > Dasyatidae > Hypanus > Hypanus sabinus. Next base: position 58,560,448 of record NC_082706.1, on the reverse strand, counting down.
CATGATTTGCTTTCCTGATACAAATCAATACCAGGAAATAACAGACTGTACACCATACACAATTCAAATATTGAGCTTTCTAATTTTAAATCTGACTAAAGGTTAAATAAAGAAAAAAACATTAAACAAGCGCCCGTTTTAATGAAATAGTCTAATGTGCACAAATCGGAGATCCCGGTTTCTCCTTCGCTGCTCCTCCTTCTGTCACCCCGGCCTCTGTCGGATCAGTATCCCATTCAGGGTCGGAGCCGGTATAATCTCTCTTCAGTCGCTCCACGTCAATACAGAATCCAGGTAAAGGCTTTAGGTCGGGTCTGGGTCACCCTGCACCTGTTGACCAAAACGCAGAAGGTGGTTCTGATGGAGAATCTTGACAGGCCCGTTCTCATCCTCTGGTTTCACCCGGAAAACTGGTACGTTTAACGTCTGACTCTCCACTACATAGGGCGTAGCCACCCAGCGTTTAGCTAACTTCTGCTTCCCAGGTAGTCCCAAATTCCTTATGAGAAGTCTATCTCCTGGCATGAGTTGGGAGCACCTAACGTTTTGATCATAGCTCCTCATATTGCCTTGATTGTGCTAGTTATTAAGACTTTTATCAGCTCCCTTCACACATCAGAGACACACTTCAGCAATATCTTCGGTGCTAGGTCTTTCTCCTCAGTCCCAAAATAAAAGTGGATGGGACACATTGCTTCACGCACAAACTTGAGATAATATGCGGAATAACAGGAGGTTTCTTTTCATGCACAGTTGTAGCAGTAGAACAGATGTCCAATATTCTCACAGCTACCTGGACTATTCCTCTTCCCAGCCTGTCTTTTGCAAAAATGCTATTCCTCTGTCTTCGCCGCATCTGCGCCCAGGATGAGGCTTTTCATTCCAGGTCGAAGGAAATGTCTTCCTTTTTTAAACAAAGGGGCTTCCCTTACTCCACCACCAACTCTGCTCTCAAATGCATCTCTCCCATATCCTGCACATCTGCTCTGACCTTAACTTTCCGCCACCCCACTCAGGATAGGGATCCCCTTGTCCTCATCTAACATCTCACCAGCCTCCGGATCTAACATATAAATCTCCGTAACTTTCGCCACCTCCAGAGTTATCCCACTACCAAACACATTTTCCCTCCTCCAGCCCCCACATTTTTTTTCACTGGGATCGCTCACTCCGCGACTCCCTTGTCCATTCGTCTCTCCCCCCACCCCCATCCCTTCCCACCGATCTCCCTCCCGGCATTTACCCTTGTAAGCGTAACAAGTGCTACACCTGCCCTTACACTTCCTCCCTCACCACCATTCACGCCCCAGACAGTCCTTCCAGGTGAGGTGACACTTCACCTGTGAGTTGGCTGGTGTGGTATAATGCGTCCGGTGCTCCAGGTGTGGCCTTTTATATATTGGTGTGATCCGATGCAGACTAGGAGACCGTTTCGCTGAACACCCACGCTCTGTCCGCCAGAGAAAGTCGGATCTCCCAGAGGCCTCACATTTTAATTCTACGTCCCATTCCCATTCTGATATGTCTATCCATGGCCTCCGCTACTGTCAAGATGAAGCCACACTCAGGTTGCAGGAAAAAAAAGCAACACCTTGTATACCGTCTGGGTAGCCTCCAACCTGATGGCATGAACATTGATTTCTCCAACTTCCATCGATGCCCTTCCTCCCATTCTTAACCGATCCTCCTTGTTTTATTTATTCCCCACATTTAGTTTTCTCTCTTTCTGCCCATCACTTTGCCTGTTCTGCATCTCTGATGCTACCCTCTCCCTTTCTTTCTCCCTTGGCCTCCCGTCCCGTGGTCCTTCTCCTTCTCCATCTTTGTATCCCTATTGCCAATGACCTTTCCAACTCTTAGCTGCACCCCACCTCCTTCTGTCTTTTCCTATCATTTCAAATTTACCCCTCCCCCTCCCACTTTCAAATCTCTTACCCTCTTTTTTTCAGTCAGTCCTGACGAAGGTTCTCGGCCAGAAACGTCGACTGTATCACTTCCTATAGATACTCCCTGGCCTGCTGCGTTCCAGCAGCATTTTGTGAGTGTTCCTTGCATTTCCAGCATTTGCAGATTTCCTCGTGTTTGAGGTATCAAATGTGTACGTATTGCTTCATAAGCTTACTTTTTGAACTACACTTCTGAGTCCGAGAGGGTTTTTTTAAGAGTGGGCATCTCATGATCCCTTCAATCCGACGAGGCTTGCCATGATGATTATCATCACTCGTTACTCTTCGAGACAGATAGATGTCAACCCACGATGGGCCGTAATTTCTGTTTCTGGGCTGTATGAGTTTATTCTCATTTGAAAGTGGAAATTAACAGATTTGTTTGTTTTTGTTTCGCCGAGGAGCGATTTTCATTGCACCATGACACAACTGGGATAAATTGTTTTTACCTGAAGTGTTTGTTCAGTGGAATGTCTCTAATGTGACTAAATAGGTGTCTCAGTATTTGATGGAAATCTAAATGAATATTAAGTTTACTAAGTGGAAGAAATTATTCATATGGAGCATTGCGGCTGAGATACCGATAGAATGGGGTTTAGATTTCCAAAGCATCTTTTCTTTTGTGCCGGGTGACTAAAAATATATTGACTGAAAAAAAACACTGCTACTCCTGCTCCCAAAATGAAAACATTAATTAAGGATGCGAGATTGAGAGGGGAAGCATTGCTTTGTACGCCAAAGCCGCTATTCATTAATGTTGCAACTCAATGATGCAGGTTTAGCCGACTGCTCTACTTGGAAAGTTATAAACCCAGTCAGCTTCATCGGGGACCCAAATCTCTGCAGCATTCAGGCTAAAAGAAAAAAAAGAGGTGGAGCTCTTGTTGCAATTGAACCGCACCTGTTGAAAACAGGTCTGAAGTCCAGTGTGTTCTTAACTGGGAAAGGATGGATGAAATGTCAACTCGGTCATTAGGAAGTGGAACATGAGTTTGCTGGGCTAATTCTTGGAATGGCAGAGGCATTTTTGGAGTAAAGACGGGGTTGTTTGACGAAAGATGATTGTGAGGGGATCACATTGACAGTTCTCCTCAAGATATTAGATCTCTTGTCTAAGTTTGATCAATTCCATGCACATGAAATTCAATGGTGTTTATTATAGTTGACTTTAATGTGATGTTACTTTCAGGAACAGGAAGGTGCTGTCATCTGAATTGTTGCTTTTACTTTTTACTGGAAAAATCAGTGGATGGTGGATGAAATTAAATTCCATCTACTCCTCACCACGACGTTCTCTGAAATTACCTAACATTCCACTGATACCCATTGTGCATGATCTACCCTGTGTGTATGACAATTCTTCGGGTCAAAAGTGGCCGAAAGGTTTTTTTGGTTCAGTTTAATTACTGCTTGGTGACAAGCAAGCTTTCAGCAATCCGTACACATGAGAGCAAAACAGTCTTCACGTTTCTCTTTCGAAATTTCCAGTCAGCTTGGAAATTTAGTCAGTGGCACTTTGAAACAACACTGAGGTCATTTCAGACATTTACTGAATGACGGGACAAAGATTGATGCGGACCCCTTTAGGTACTGAACTCCAGCCAAAAATACGAGGAACAAAACACCAACGAACGTTAAGCTCTCAGCGAGAATTGGGAGAATACAAGTGGTTAAAAACAAAACCATACAGTTGCTTTATATGGTGGAAGTTTTTTACAGATGTGTCTAAACTGTGGATATTTCACTTTTTACACGCGGGCATCTCCTCGCTGTGAGATGGAGAAATATTCTAACTTGGCGGTCGATATACACTGAAACAGCAGAATGTATGGCTGCCACACACATTTTTCTCAGCATCCCAAACGTAATTTGTCCACTTTCATTCCGAACACCCATTAAAATACCTTACTTAGATGTCTGGTGCGGAAAGATATCTGGGCGTACTCAAATTTAGAGTTATTTATGAGATTAAATAAATGCAGCAGAGTAGCAGTCGTTCGGCACGGACTAGAAGGGCCGAGATGGCCTGTTTCCGTGTTGTAATTGTTATATATGGTTATAAAAAGAGCTTGCCTTGTATCGCTGGATGCTAATGGTCTCTGCACCTCGTTAATTACAAGCCGAAAGGCTAAACAGACCTGCATAGCTGATGTCAGCAATCATAGTTTGTGCATTAATTATTTTATTGAAACCACGTATGAAATATACAATAGTTCAATATATTTAACCACACTGTTGACATAAATCTTGTCTGCTCATTGGCATTTTAGACGCCAAACGCAGTGCTTGCAAAAACACTTTTCCAAATGAACTCGAAAAACTCAAAATTACAGCGTTAGTAATCTTATGCAACATAGTTTAACATTCTATAGAAGCAAAATGTGGTAAGTCTACTTTTAAGATTGCTCAAGAATTATTTGAATCTGCCTCCAAAAATACCACATTTAAATTCCCTATTTAAATGAACACAGATCATTAATTTCTCCAATGGCCAATTCTCTCTGAATTTGGGAATCTCGTATCCAGAATAGAGAGTTTCACATTTCCAACACGTTATCGTGGATTTCACATGGCCGGATGAAACTAGTAAACAGTAAATAAATGGACTGTCTTTAAATGTTACGCGGGGAAGACAACACAAAGACACATGTTTCCATTTTCCTTCTTTGGGAAACCGCAAACAGCTGAAAACAACGAGAATAATCATTACAAAAGAGTTACAAGTCACTCCTACATAACCACCCCATTCTATCATCTCTTTTGAAGTCGTGAGTTTGTTAAATGTCCCTACCGCATCCAGTACTATCACCACCCCTATCAGGGTGTTTCAAACACCCATCATTCTGTATAAACTGCTTTCCTCTGATACACACCGTTATACTTATTTCCAATCAGCTTAAAGTAATGCGCTCTTGCTTTTGCCATTTGGGGAATGGGAAAACCTATCTTGCTATACATTCTATCATTGCCTGTCATCATCTAGAATACATCTCTCAATTCACACCTCATCCTCCTTTGTTCCTAAACGAGAATTTCTAACTCGATTAACTTATCTTCATAGGACATGCCCTCAAGAGCAGGTAGCATCCTGGTAAATTCCAACTGCGTCATCTCTAAAATTCCCAAATCCTTACGATAATAAACTTTTACCAACGCAGTTATAACGTCAACAGCACTTTGTTGTTTGCCCCATTTCCCCAATCTAACTAAAGTAATGATGCAAGAGAACCTTAATGGTCAAGCAGCTGCCTTCATGGATTCATATATCTACCTTGGAAAGAACTGATAATAGTCCAAAATCAACCGGAAGTGTCACAGATAGAACTGTCATGTTGTTGATGTTGTAGAGACTCACTTTCACCGAATATACAATCTGCAACATAGACACTATGTGCGGTAATCTTTCTTTCATTAGACTACATGACTAACCTATAGTGTTTCATGTAGATATAATCAAGACGTCAGAGTTCACAAACAAAATATTTATCACAAACAGATTCTATAATAAAATAACGTGGGGCTAGAGATAGCAAAAACTGTTGCGAAATGATTTATTGGAGATATAATGAATGCATGCGACTTCACACGCAATGGGACAAGTTATTGCCATTTTATATCGCTTTGTTCTGTCTCATGTATTAAATCAGGTAAGGAAAATATGGAGATCGCATCACTTATAGATAAACCACTGCTATTTTCTTTCCCATATTTGGACCTCTGAGCTTTGTAAATTTGCAAAGTAATAAAAGAAAAAATGTAATGAACAATGTATGAAAATAACACACCTGCAAGAAATGTCACAAATTTGTCAATGGAGAGAGGGGAAATGGATCGGTATATTAATGTGAGAAGTACGAGTACTTCGTGTCAAACAGTGCAGTTCTTTGTGGGAAAACAATGGAACTGAATAAATCTATTTTTACAGATGGATTCGTGAAACAGACTCCTTCCTTTAATCATAGATGACCCCGCTACTTCCATATCAGTTTAGACGTGGAATTCTCCTTCGAGATGCATAACTAATCAAAACCGCTTACTAATGTCTTTGTCATCCATGTTGACCACTATTCTGGGACCAAACCAGACTGAAAGCAAGAAGGAGGTGTGAACATTCCCTTTCCGGGAAAATATTATTGAATTGAACAATCAAACTAAATGTCCTTCCTTAACTTCAGAATCTTGATACGCTTCGTTTATTGTTACAATTTATAATTATTTGAGAATCATAATCCACGTTGTAAAAATATTGTGACAAATGATCATTTTATGTGAAATGCGACAACTCTGTGTCATAGATAAATAACGTACAAGTTCTTGTTTGGATGTGTGAGTAAAACAAAAATATAATTGCTATTTTGCGATTCATTCGAGGGAATAATTTCATTGCACGATGACGAAAATGATAAAAAAAATAGTTTACCTGAAGTGTTTGTTTAGTGGACTGTCACTGATGTGGCTAACCAGGTGGTATGACTAATTGTAAAATTGTCAAAATTTCCTCTCCTTTATAAGAGCTTGCAAAGCAATCAACAGTAGATATCGACATTTGTACGATTTTCCACTGATCAGCAATCAACACAGAAAATGGGATACGCAGCAATTTACTACGTCACGAGTATTTACTATCCTGTACTAGCAGCGATTGGTATCCCTGGTAAGTAACTGAAATTGGCTGCTACTGTATGTATGTGTTTTGTTCCTGCAGCATTTGCTATAGATGGGGCCTCATCTGATTATTGTTTTAAGCCTGTTCAGGGGTAATTAAATTTTTGATTTTATTCTTTTATTTTTACTCTGAAATAGTAACTGGTTTCTCATGAGCGATGATTTTGTCAACGTTAACAATTGATTGAGTGTTATTATTGAAACTGTTCTAACATTTTACCTTACTCGACCTTTCAGTTTTACCAGTATGTAATGTTCTAAATCTGATTCTGCATCAATATAGAAATTCCCTGTTTAGCAAAATGAAAACAAAATCGGTGCCGCTCTCTCTGCGAGCTACCCGGTTTTTCGGCGGCACAGCTACTTTTTTACTCTCCATCTTAATGCAACGAAATAGGTGTATTTTGTTCTACTTATTTGTCTGCGAACTTCCCACAAGAATGTGTAAAACTCTTCCATTTTACCGTGTGCTCCTTCTTTAAGCGGGCTTCAAATTACATAAGATAAGAATTATTTTATTTCTTACATCCATTTCACAAAGTGAGGGAGTCAAAATCTTTACATTGCATCATCATATGAAGATTCAAATTAATTTGCCACCGGTATTTCGAAGTATAACCTTATCTCTGCCGTTCTTCTACTCCTAACATGTTATTTTCAAAGAAATAATCTCCCAGAGTCCATTTTATTGCCAGAATATATAAAATCTTCAGCATTCTCTGTTACAATGATGGGTCTGTGTGCATCAGTCGGATAATCAGGCGCCCACTTGAAAACCTGTTGTAAAATGCAAAGTTGCAGCTCAACTGCTAGTCGAGCCCGTCGTTATCATGCGATCGAAGGAAAGTGACGAAGCAACTGCAAACAACATTTCCACTCTCGGAATCGCAGCCCGGCTGACCGGGTATAGGATCAGATCTCTGAGGTTCACTCAGTCCGATTCAACACATTCCTATGAATGCATATCATGTAAAAATGATCAGGGTTTTTTGCGCATGAAGCTAACTCTTCTTTGCTTCCTTGCAGTTAATTTAGTGGCGATTGTGATCCTGTCTCTGAGAAACTGCGGACTCTCTAAATGTATCTCCCGTTACCTGGTGGGAATGGCAGCAGCTGATTTACTGGGTGTTATTTTTGCTGTTGTACTCGACCAGATCTATAACATTTATGCTTATGCCCTGCCTTTGCTCATTACACCGGTTTGTGCCATGACGCTTCTCCTAAGGATGGCAACCATGGTCTGCTCTGTTTGGCTCACGGTTGCTTTCACATTAGATCGTTGTATTGCAATCTGCAGTCAAAAGCTGCGGGAACGATACTGCACCGAGAGGACAGCGACTATTGTGATAGTGATTGTGGGCATAGGAAGTTGTGCGAAGTGTGTTCCATTATACTTTCAGGTACGTCCATACGTTATCATTGATAACATACCCTGGCGATGCACTTTGACAGTGGATTTCCTTACTTTACCAGCGTGGAAAGCATACCAGTTGTTTAACACTATCACTACACCTTTAGTACCAATCGGATTGATTCTACTTTTTAATGCTTTAACTGTCAGTCATATTATCGCTTCAAACAGAGTTCGCCGGGGGCTCAGGAACAGCACAGAGAAAAAGAAAGATCCAGAGGTGGAGAACCGGAGAAAGTCAATAATTTTGTTGTTCGCTCTGTCAGCTAATTTCATATTGTTGTGGATCCCCTTTATTGTATATACTCTTAACTGGCAAGTTCAGAATTATTTTTACACAGACAAATATCTGAATACCCCGACATATATCCTGCAACAATTTGGGTTAATGTTGCAATTTCTCTGTACCTGCACCAACACGTGTATCTACACTCTGTCACAGAGGAAATTCAGGGAGGAGCTGAAGGGTGGATGCAAACGTCTGGTTACATTAAACGGTCGGCTTTGTAGGTGAAACTGAAATCGAACTGTTGGCGTTGACGGGAGTTCAAATGCATTTCTATGTCATTTATATACCTGGTAAATGTGTCAATATTTCTGCAGCCAGGAGAGCTAATGTTACTAATTTGCCAGTTCCAGTACTGTCAGCGAAATTAATTCAACAATGTGGGGCAAGAAATAATAAAAAGGCACAGATGTGTTCTCTACATCGGCAGAAATCGTATTCAAAATTGTGGATTAATGCCAGAATTTGGGCCAACGATCTATTTGAAGGCCAGACGATTTTTGTTAGATTGGCAGAATTCTATTCTAGTTCACTGGACTATGGATCATTCCAGGGGTTTCTGTGACAACTGGAGAACTATGCCGGAAAAATGGAAAAATTGTGTAACTTAATTTCTGCTAGAGTTTCCATTGTACCACCACAAATTATGTGACTGCTACATTTTCATTCAGAAAGCTCGCACTTCCTTCCAAAGCGGATCTAAAACTGTACGACGTCCCTATGTGATCCATTAATGAAGATGTGTAGTACTCTTACTCACAGGGGATGGAATCAGATATGCAGCTGTGGCGAGAGAAACAATTCTTCCCACCCCTGCTCGAGTGCGATTGTCGAAGATTATTGAGAGGGGTTACAGGCAGAAGAAGGGGAATGAGGCTGGAAAAAACAATAAATACGAAATGATAGAGTGATGAAACTTTATAAAGCGGTGGTGAATATTTGAATAGCTTGTCAGAGGTAGATCATTTGATGGTCCGGCTGATATACAGTAGAATACAGAAGAATGGGGGTTGCACTCATTGAAACCGATTGCATAGTGAGAAAACTTGATAAATTGGATGTGGAAAGGATGTTTCCTGTGGTGGGAGAGTCTACGACCAGAGTACACAACCTGAGAACGGAATCGCGTACATTTAGAACGGAGATGAAGAGAATTTTCTTTAGAAAGAGAATGGTTAATCTGTGTAATCCTTTGCCTCCGGCAACTGTGAGACCAGGTCTTTATCGACAATATACTTGAGGCAAATTTTGATGGATTCCTGATTTTGATGGATTCCAGATCACCAAAGAATACGGAGAGAAGGCAGGAGATTGGGGCTGAGATGAAAATTAGATCAGCCCTGAGAAAACGCTGGAACAGATAACTGTCTGGACTGATAATGGCCGTATGGCAGAAATTAGATCCAGACAGATGTATGTTCAGGTGGTGCAGAGAGGATGACTAAAGTACTGAATGAAGGGAGGGAAGCGCCCTGTGCAGAAGAGGAGGATGGAGTCCGAACGAGAATGGACAGGAGGGAGATAGATTTCGCAGAAAGGGGTTGTTGTAAAAAACGCAGCACCTGGTCGTGTTTTCGTAGCGTTAGAGCAGGAACTATAATTATCCATTCATCAATTTACCAGGGAAAATGATAAGTATGGCATATCATCCCTGATCCAGGTATGGAATATAGCTGTGAATTTACTTCTTCCATCAACGCTAACCTGGATTTTCTTTTAGTGTTACTTTTCCTCGAAATTAAAGTGTCCACTCTACGGAAGCGTTGAATCTAATGAACAGTGTCTGCTCATGTTATGAATTTAAAATTTCGCCAATTGCATTGATCCAGGAACAGGACCCATGCAACACTTCAAATGGCACGGGTGTTGAATTCTATAACAGTAAACCAGAGAGATTAAAAAAGTCAGCGTCAAGAAGCAGTTCCATTTCCTATTGGCAGAACATTGCTACCTCCTTGCATTTCCTGTTCTGTCCATTCGAATTCCCCTTATTCGAAACAATCAACACAGTGACACAGCAAATTCAAGGAGGAGCTGAGGACAGGAGTCAAGCATCTGGTGACGTTATGTGATCGGCTCTGTGAATCCTATAAAATATCCAACTGTAAGTTTTCTTGATAGATCAACTAAATTTCTGCATCATTCATATCTGTAGTAAATACGCCATATATTCATGAAGCTTTGTGGGAGAATGTTCGTAGTTCAGATTCGGAATCAAAATCCGAATAAGGCTTAATGTCACTGCTATATGTCGGACGCACAAATTAAATTACTCTGTGTCTCAACATTTTATAACGTGTGTAGGCCCAGGGCTATCGGCGTGTGTTTGTACATGGGGAAATGCGTCCTCCCGCCAAATAGTGCACAACCATTGGAGCTCAGTTAGCGAAGCCGTCGATTCACCATTCGATCGTTTCCGTTTGCGTGGATACTGTGAAATGAACACTGGTACAAACTCGCCCTCACAATATCAGACCGCACACAATGTACGTTTACAGAGTTCACTTTATAAATCTTACTGGAACTAGGTAATTCATAGTGATGCAAGATAAAAATAAAAGAAAAAGTCGCCAAAATTTATCAGAGTTCAATCACTTCGTGAGCAACCGTTGGAGTTCAATGGTGAACCGTGCTTCACCATTCGATCTTCTCCGACCTCCTCGACCCACCACCTGGGACCAACCTCGGTGGTCGACCAGAGCGCGTTCAACACGTCCTTCGACTTCTCCTCCCGTAAATCCGGCGCAATCTCTCCAGGTTCCCAAGCATACATAAAGAACAACATTGCTTCTATTGGTTAGTTCCTCCGTGATCCATAATTATAGCCCAAACATTTCAACTAAACACAGCATTACCTCAGCAATTACTCACAAAGAAGCCATTTCATTACAACGCGACAGAGATGCCATTTTATATAGGCAGTTCACAGTTGACATTACAGCTAATAATCTGAGAACCCTGCATTCTCCTCCCACCTAATTAAGTCATGTCCTCATGACGTTCAGATAATTCGCCAACCCCTCCTGCAGAACACACAGCTTCATCCAAGTGCAGAAAGCAGTGGCGTAACTCCCCAAAGCAGCGGAGATCACATGTTGTTCCTCACGTGCCACATAGGCCAATATAACTGGGAGATGGCTACTTCTCTGAGACGTGCGCACTCCCTATTCTAACCCCTCTACCTCGGAAAATACGGGAGACTCATGGGAACTTGGAGGTCAACACACCCGCGAGTGGACACCCAAACCGCTTTGCACCTCGAATGAATCAATCGTCCAAATCAAATTCCGAGTCACTATCCCTCACAGGGGCTGGGCCCGGTCCGACTTTTCCGGGGAGGGCTTTTTCTCCTCCCTGCGTGGACACAGAGTCCTGGTTGTAGGCGTAGCAGGCACCTCGGGCTCCCGCTCTACCGTTACATCTCGCCCCAGGGACAACAGGTAATTCCGATGGTGAATCTTGATGGGCATCCTTCCATCTTCGGGCCTCACCCGGAAAACCCGCATATTTGGCATGTGACTCTCCACTACATAGGGCGTGCCCGCCCAGCGATCAGCCAGCTTGTGTTTCCCAGGTAGTCCCAAATTCCTTATGAAGATTCGATCTTCCAACAGGTACTGGGAGAACGTCACCTTCTGGTCATAACTCTTCTTATTTCCCCGATTCTGCTTGGCGGTCGCTTTCCTAGCCAGCTTAGAAGCTCTTTATAGTTCTTTCTTCATATCACACACATATTTCAAGTAGGGCTTCGGCAATAATTCAGCCCCATCCGTCCCGAAACAGAGGTCAATGGACAACCTTGCCTTGTGCCCAACATCAAGTAATATGGCGAGTACTCAGTAGCTTCATTTCGGGTGCAGCAGTAACAGTGAGACAGATGCCCAATATGTTGACCCCTTTGGCTCTTTTTGTTAATCTCCAGAGTTTCGAGCATGTCTAGCAGCATCCGATTGAACCTCTCCGGCTGGGGATCAACCTGTGAATGGCAGGGCGTAGTCCTCGATTTCTCAACCCCCAACATACCCAGCAGATCGTAGGTGAGCTTACTCTCAAAGTCTCGTCCCTGGTCACTATGTACCGCCGGGGAAGGCCATAATGCACAAAATACATCTCCCATAGCACTTTCGCCACCGTATTCGCCCTCTGATCCTTGGCAGGGATCGCTTGAGCATACCACGTGTCGTGGTCTGTGATGACTAAGACATTCTCCGTATTGCTGGCATCGGGTTCTATGGCCAATAAATCCATACCCACCAGGTCCAACGGTCCCTCACTTTGCATGTGTGACAACAGAGCAGCCTGCACAGGTAGAGTATTCAGGCATATGCAGCCAAAGCACGACCTGTTTACTCTTCCACCTTCGCCTTCATTCGGGGCCAGTAAAAGCCGTCTTTGAGCAATCCATAGGTTTTCTTCACCCGCAAAAGTCCGGAATCGTCATACAGGGACATCGCCTTCTCCACCACGCACCAAACAGTGCCAATGCCCGGGACATCTCGCTGAGCAGCTGCCAATTCCCCCGGACTTCATTCCGTCACTGCTTAGTCTTCAGTACAGTCGGGTCACAGTAAACTGGAGTAGGGCGTTATCAGAAGCCCCCAATGGGTTCACCGCTCTATCCGGCCTCTCCTCTCCCTCGGCCTTCATGGTGATAGCAAACTTACAAATGGCTTTCACCTTAGGGGCAGGAACGCTCTCCCATCCTCGTCCGTCTCCTGTTCCTCATGCTCCCGTCGTGACAAAGTATCCGCATCGACATTCCTGCTCCACGGCCAGTATTTCAGGCTGAAATCGTAAACCGACAAAGCTGCCAACCACCGATGACCTGTAGCATCCAGTTTCTCCGAAGCCAGGGTATAAGTAAGTGGATTGTTCTCCGTCCTCACCTCAACATTGGCTCCGTAGAGATAGTCGTTCAGTTTATCAACGAGTGCCCACCTCGACGCCAGAAATTCCAACATATGGGTGGGATAGTTTATCTCGCGGGGCGTCAACCTCCGGCTGACAAACGCAATAGGTCTCAACCGGGTGCCTTGATCTTGACACAAGACGGCCCCCTAATCCATCTCGGCTGGCGTTAGTACATTGGGTAATCGGGGGTCCGGAAAAGCCAGCACCGGTGCCTGGGTCAGAATCTCTTTCAGCGATTTAGAAGCTTTCTCACATTTTGCATCCCACCTCTGTCCGAAGGGCTCCAACGAGTTGAGATATTCTCCAACGTCCCGTCCCCCTTTTCCTCTCTTCCCCAAGGGAGGGTAACCAGGCAGAAGTTGGTTCAGGGGGTAGCTCACTTCGGCGTAGCCCTTCACGAATCTCCAATAATAACCAAAGAACAAGCACAGAGCGCACACATTCTGGGGCCTCGGCCACGTGGTCACCTCTTCAGTCTTAGCCGGGTCTGTGACTACTCCAATCTGCAAGATTATGTGTCCGACATAGCTAACAGACGTCTTGCAGAACTGACACTTGTCCCGAGAGAGTTTGAACCCTTCCTCCTTCAGCCAACTTAGCACCTTCAGTAGCCTCGCTCCGTGTTCTTCCCAGGTGGCTCCAAACACCACCAAATCATCCAAATACACGAAAACTTCAAGCAAATTCATATCAGCCACCGTCTCCTCCATGACCCTCTGGAAGGTGGCAGGGGACCCCGATATGCCCTGGGGCATCCCTTCGAACTAGAAAAACCCCAGAGGGCATATAAATGCCGTCTTCACTTTGTTGGTCTCACTCATCGGGATTGGTAATAAGTCCAGCACGCTGAACCACTTCGCTCCGCTCAGACAGGCCAACACGTCTTCGACCATCGGGACCGTATACCAGTCAGGGACAGTGCGCCGGTTCAAGGTCCTATAGTCCACACATATGCGTAGCCTTCCTTTCTTCTTCCAGGCCACTACTAATGGGGACGCATAGGGGCTTCGGGACTCAGTGATGATTCCAGCTTCCTTCAATTGCACAAGTGCTGCTGCATGTCTTCCACATCTGCAGGGGCCAGTCGCTGCGTCCTCTCTCTGAACGGGGTGCCCTCAGTCAGTCGGATCGTATTTAGAGTGCTCTTGGAGCAGCCCACACATCAAACTCGCCAAGAGAGAAAAAAAAAACATATTCCAGCTTCAACATCTTCTCCACCAGCCTGCGTCCCACTCCGGCGTCAGAGGAGAGTCCCCGAAGTTAAAGGCCTCAGCGGTCAGCTTTCTTCTGTTTTCCAATCCTTCCCCCCTCGTGGACCTCACAGGGGTGCTAGACATTACCGTCACCGGGAACAAATGCACCAGCGGCATCCCTCTCTTCAGGGTGATTTCTCTCTCCGTACTGTTCCTGACACTCATGGCTATCCGCCTCGCCTGTACCACCGAGGGTCTCTGCACTTCGGGCCTCACCAGAACTCCAGCCGGAAATAGATCATATAGAATATAGAACATTGAATAGTACAGCACAGGCCCCTCGAGTTCAGGTGCATGCCATCCAATCTGTACAAGTCCCACCTTCCCCATTAGAGATCCCAATGTTCCAAAAATCTAAAACCCATCCCCCTGCACCAGCTCCTCAGCCACGCATTCAACTGCCATCTCCTCCAATTCTTAACATCACTATCACGTAGAACTGACAGCAGTCCTGTGAACGCTACCCTTGATGTACTGGTCTTCAGCCTTCTGAATAGTTCCTGAAACTCACACTTCAGGACATCATCCCGCTTCCTGCCTATGCCGTTGGTACCAACATATATCACGACTTTTGGTTGCTTTCCCTCTCGTACCAGGATGTAATGCAGCCGGTGAGAGACATACCGGACATTGGCACGCGGGAGGCAACAAACCATGAGGGTGTTCTTCTCTCGTCCACAAAATCCTGTCTCGCCAATGGTCCTCGTCAGCAGAGCAGAACGGGAAATCTGGGGGTTCCAATCAAGCTTGTTATTTCCCGGGGCCTTATAAACACAGGCTTCGACTGGGTGCACCAAACAGTCCCTCGTTTAAATTTAGTTTCCGGCCCAAGGCGCCGCACTTCCTCAGAAACAGCATGAAACGGTGAATGAACGGGTGGGGTTCCCATACAGTTCTCGCTCGCCCTCTTAAGGCAGGCCCGCAACACACGAGTGTCGTTCCCCGCGAGGATCGAAAAGACCCCTGTCTCAACTGCGTCCGGACAAACCAGGGCTAACGCCTCCAAAAATTCAGACCCTTCCACATCAGCTTCTGAAAACTCCAGATTCACGGACAACTACCAGTCCTACAGATAATCCCCAGCACTGATGCCCCAAATCTCTTGTGCACGGAATGGGTTCAATGGCAAATACATCAGGTACTGATTGTAAAACGAACGGTATAGTAGCGTAACCTGCGACCCTGTGTCGCGTATGGTTTTAGCAGAGATTCCTTCTAACCGTAGCGACACGCCAGAGCGGGGTCCCACTAATCCTTCCTGAATAGGGACTTTTGCTTTCGAGGGTTGCTTGGTATATTGCTGGGAACGTGTTCCCTTAGAGACCCCAGGCCGTTCCCTCACTAGGTCCCCTCTAAGTTTCCTGACACCTCTCCTTTATTGGATACCCGGGGACTCGCCCTCTTAGGGGCTTCCGGCCGCTCACTTTCCCGCGGGAAGTGACCCTCCTTCCCGCAGTTGAGCGAACGCGATCAGTCGCTCCTCTTCTCGCAGACCACCCGCCACTTGCAACATCCTCCGCTGTCCGTCCTCTGGGGGTCGAAGCACTACCTACCGACCCCTTAGCCCTCAGCTAGGCCGGCACCTCCTTTATCAATTTCCGGGTGCAACTGGCCCCTCCCCCGTCCCCACCGGGGGCTACAACTGACCATCTCACCCTGCTGACAGAGTCCTCCCACGGCCTCAACGCACGCTCAACTCCCCTCACATCTCTGATCAGTTGAACGAACGTCGGAGGGCGCGCGTTTTACAAGACGGCCGGAGACTCCAATCTTGTCCTCGGACTGGGCACCCCGAAATACCTGATCCACCCTTAACTGTCCACCTGTTGAACCCAAATGACCCCCTGGCGCCGGAATTCATTAAGCTGTCTCTCTAATCGAAAAAAGGTACACACAGAGCTTCTCGCCCTCCTCCTTATACAAGTTTTGAAACTCCCCGAGGACCTCCCAGGAGCTCCCAGTCAAACCGAAAGCACTTCCAAAGCTTCCATATAGTTCTTCAGAGTGGTCAAAGGCTGGTTAACTTTCTCACCTCGCATTGCCCTCGAGGCCTCTCCGTGAAAACTTTCAAATAATCTTTGTCGCTTTTCCTCATCCGAGCACGGTTACTCACTCAAAAACTGTAATGTTTGCTCAACCCATATCTCATAATCCTCCTCACACTCTGGAGTGAGCGCAAACCCCGAGAAAACTCTTATCTTCTGGCGGGGCCCCTCTGCCCTTCTCACTAAAGAGGTAATTGCAGTGGCCAACTCAGAACTCTCGCCTTTCTCTGTGGTACGGGAACAGACCAACTTTTCCAAATCTGACTACGCTTTCTCTTCATTCTCCAGCACCGAAATAATCCGTTCCCTAAAATCCCCTCCCCCATCTGCTGGCAATTCTGCTCGCTGAGCTTTGGCCCCTTCCTCCCTGACAATCTGCAGGCGCCATGGTCCCACTTCCCCACGGACGTCAATCTCTTCTGGCAACTCCGCCCCTGTTATGTCCTCACTTGTATGCAGAAACACCATATCTGTACTTGCCTGAAAATAAAAGTTCCACGATACAATCTCCACTTTGCCAAAAGTTTTAACCGCATTGAAACCTCGAAGTAACACTTCAACCGGCACGCTTATCTCCAACCACACCACCCCCCCAAATGAGTGGAGCTTTGCGGCTTTGACTCGGGGAGCGGCCTTGTCGAGGGAACTGCCTTGTGAGGAAAGTGCAAGACTTTGGCTCGAGAGATTCTGGCAGTTTTGGCAGTTGGATTGTACAATCAAGTCAATTAAGATTTGAATAGCTCAGCAGAAAACAGTTAATTCGACAATTCAAGATTTGAATAGCGCAGACTCATCAGAAACCAGCTGATTGGGCAACCGAGGTCAGGTGACCAAGCAGTTTGGAAAAACACAGACAAATAAATAGAGGAGTAGCTCATGCGGAGCGGCCAGTAGAGGAGTGGAACTTTGCGGTTTTGACTCGCGGAGGGGCCTTGTCCAGGGAAGTGCCTTGTGAGGAATGTGCGAGTATTTGGCTTGAGAGGCTTCGGCGAAGAGGCTGAGGGAGGAGACTACGCTACAGTTGGAGAGGGTGAGAGGTGGTGAAGAGATGACAGGTAAACTGATTCAGTGCCTGATGTGGGAGATCAGAGACACTGATGGTGCCTCAGGGTGCTACAACAGTATTCATTAACCTTAAGCATTCTAATCACCTCCGGATCATTCTGACGTGGGCGTATTCCCCGAGAATATTCAGAGACTACGATAACGGGGACCCTACTTATGGGTATTTGTCCTTTTATTCACCGGGGAGGTAAGAGCCGATGCCTACGCAGAATCTTCACCACTCGCTGGTGGACACATTAAACCTTCCAAATCAGATCACTCCTTTACCTCGATCCGCAGAAAAAAGAGCAACTGCCTTTGCAGTCTCCGCCCCCAGCTACCGGTGAACCGACTTGATTTCGGCCCGCTCGACGTCAGCCGCATTCATACCTACTTAGCGTACAATAGTTTAGACCAGACATAAACACACAGCACACTGGACCAATGCTCAGGGCAATCACACATCATCTAACGAAAACGATCCCGGACAATGCCCCCACAATTGAAACACTCCGGTTCCATCGGCTATGCGAGTCCAGGGGAGACAATCTCTAGCCCAGCCAAACGTCAGAGATTCAAGTGCAAGCCCACCCGGAAAGTCCATGTTATTTTTTTCTGTGGTTGCTGCGTGATTTGTTACCCTGTTACAAATTCGCACCACGAAATAAGACAGAATACCGCATATAATTAAACTATTTAGCTTTATAATTCTTATTTTGACTAAAGGGCTAGCAAAGAAAAAAAAATGTAACATCCTGTGAAAGGTTTCACTGCTAATGTAAAGGCATTTCTGTAGAAGAAATGATTGTTTTATGGTTAGAGATAAAGGGTGCTTGGAATGTGAGCCGTAACATGATGAGAGTGTATTTTGGTGCCCCGTTCCTAACACCGGGTTGATTGAGGTCCTTTGTTAGGCTGAAAATGAAAAGCAAAGATGGCGGAGAGAAGAGGACTCGAACCGGAGTGAAGCCATGATCCGACGAAGGTTGGGGAACCGTGAGCTCCAACTTTTGGGCATTAGACTTTTTTTTTGCTTTTTCTTCACTAACCCTGTAGTCAAATTAAGAATTATAAACATAAATCGGTTAATTATATGAGGTGTACGCCACTTAGTGCACGAGAGATTTGGGATCTTTGTGATGGTAATTAACCGTATAATGGCTATTTGTCAGTGAAGCTGGCGTTTTCGAAGGAAGATGTCGGAGTGACTGAGGTCCTTGATAATTTGGCGCTGGTTTGTCCAGACCCCGTTGAGAGTGACCGACAAATAATCCTATTGTTATGAGGCGATTGGAAGCCTGCAAAAAGTGAGCAGGGAAGAGACTTATAGACATTTACGTTCAGGCGGTGTTTCAACATGATTTCGAGATAGTGCTTGGACGCGCTGTGCCATATAATGAGCTTAGACGACGGACTGTGTGGTTTACCCAGTCAAAGCCAATCGTGTTACAGCCTGGGGAATTAACAAGAGTGATAGGAATCCCCAAGTTTCCCGGAATGACTGAGGGCGAGGCCTTCTCGATGGCTGCGACAATCTACGAGGAGGAATCGGATATGCCTGCTGAGGTTCTGGTGAGTTCCAAACGGTAGAAGCCCTCGGTTGTACAGCCGATCATGATGGCAGTGATTGGAAGGAACACTGCGAAGAGGGAGGTCACCTTCAAGCGGGCGTGGCTCATCTGCTCCCGGTGACGGTACTGTTTAGTGACTATCTGAGAGAAGCTTTTCCTGCTAAGAACCAAAGGGCGTCCAGGGTGACCAAAGTGTTGTGTGAGAAGTATGTAATTTATTATGTCCTCCCCTCGCCGCAACATAGTGATCCGGGACGTAGAGTAGGTTCATTCATGCTGTACGGAGCATGATTGTAGTCGTGAAATCGAGGACTACGCCTTATCAATCACAGGGTAACTCCCCAGCGGTTTAATCGGACCTTTCTAGACATACACGGAACGTTGAAGGTCGGCAAGAAAAACAAGTGGTGTCAACATGTTGGACAACTGTCCGCTGCTACAACTGTACACGCAATGAACCTACAGGGTACGCGTCATACCTGAAGTTCAGGAGTGAGCCGAGGTTGCCTATCGACCTTTGTTTTGGGCTGGCGAGGAAGAACTACCACCGAAGGCATTTCAGAAGTATTTGTCTGTTATGTAAAGCGAGCTGAAAAAGGCTTATGAATTAGTGGACGTAGCGGCTGCCAAGCAGAATCAAGGTAATAAGAGGAGGTATGACCAGACGGTGAGGTTCCCCCAACTTAGACAGGCAGACCGAGCCTTCATAAGGAATTTGGGGCTACCTGGGAAGCTAAAGTTGGCTGACCGCTGGGCGGCATCGCCCTACGTACTGTAGTCATGTGCCAAACGTACCGGATTTCCGTTTGAAACCAAAGGATGGAAATGTGCCTGTCAGATTCTCCCTCGGAACCGCCTTCGATCTCTGGGGCAAGAGGTGAGGATTAACCGAGATCCTGACCTGAAACCTGTACCTATTAAGAGGACTCTACAGCGAGGCAGAGAGACTGAAGAACCAGCAGCAGGAAAGATTTGACCGGAGCAGATTCAGACTCGCAGAATTAGCAAATGGGGGAAATATCGCTATTTCTGACAATGCAACAGTATATTTAAATATTAAGCAAAGATAATCCAGCGCGATCTAGACATTGGAGGCTGAATTCTTTTATTCCAAAAGATAATAAATTCATAGACTACTTTACTTCCGAAATCAAAATTTTTCTATCTATTATTTCCAAATTAGCTAGTAGTCCATCGATGCTCTGAGAAGCCGCTAAGGCGTATGCAAGGGGATTAATTATCTCCTACTCTGTTCGAAAGAAGAAACGAGCTGCGGAGTAGCATCATTTAGTGATGGCCAGGCTTGCAGCAGCTGAAAAGGATTATATTAGTAATCCTTCTGCAGCCAAGTTACAGAAAATCAAAGCCCTACGTTATACAATAAACTCTTTACTTACAGAAGCAGCCAAAGGAAAATTGACATTTGCTAAACAACGATTGCTTGAACATGGTGAGAAAACAGGTAGGTATTTGGCTTATTTAGCTAGGAGGAAAAATGCCTCTCAGACTATTGCTTCAATTAGGGATTGAACGGGAGCCCTCACTGGTAATTCTAAAATGATTAATGCTGTATTTAAGATTTTCTTTTTTCTCTAAACTGGATCAATCTGAGCAATGTAATGATGGACACTCTAGGATGGCGTCCTTTTTCAGTAATTAAGATCTCCTAGGCATTTCGTTTTCCCCACTGAGAGAAGAAACTCCCAACCGTTTCCATGTTGTCAGATTAAATCGGGGTGACTATTTGTGGGCAAGCTGGCTTTCAGCGTGACTGTGAAGCGGATGAAGCGGAGCTCAACCAATAGGCAGAGGGATTCGAGTTGCAGGAAGGCACGAGTAATAGACCATGGAGACCTCAGCATATAAAGTAGAAGTATCCCAAGGTGTGTCGGAACCTGAAGAAGTAGATGATGGAGTAAGGAGCTCTCAAGTAATTAGGAGACCACAGAAAGGCTGGCCTATGTATCACCAAGTGAACAGTGTGCTACGGCTATCGCTCTCGTGAAATAAGTCACTGCCCTTTACAAATAGATTGGAGGTTCTGACATCACGAAATTCCTTTAAAAACGATGTTATTAATGACGGGATGACAAATTATTTCGAAGTCATGAGGACATGACTATTTTGGCGGGTGCTGAGGAGTGTAATGCACAGGGTGATACTTTTTACTGCTGTATTGTTCTGTATTTCATTATGTCCTGTTCTGTGCGAGATGCTTGCTTTCCGCTTATGTTTGGGCTACTGATGAAAATAAGAGATAGAATTGGGTGTCATTCAATTAGAATAGCCGGATTAAGGGGAGTTTTCTCTGGTCAGAAAAACTAAGGTTGGATTTATGACTTTCTATAGAGAGAGATGAAGAGAGAACACGTCTGAGAGAAGAGGTCGTCGGACTCGACCCGGACCGTGGCTATGATTCGGCGAAGCCCGGGGTGAGATCGATTGTGGATCGGTGACTCGGGGAAACTGTGAGCTCCAACTTGTGCAAATCAGACTGTTTCAGTAAAATGGGCCTTTTTCTTTTTGTTCCTTCTTTATCTACCTTTCAGTCAAATTAAGAATTATAAAGCCAAACCTATGAATTGTATGCGGTGAACTGTCTGTCATTTCCTGGCTCTTATTTGTAACAGGGTAACGGATCACTCGGCTATGGGAATCACAGTAAATATAGAGGTGAACAAGTTCGGGAATGTTCACCTGACCAAGTCTCTTCAATGGGAAGCATTAGAAGCTTCCCTTTCTCTGACGGTGACCAGCATGTGATACATTCCGTCGTTTTGCAATTTCATTTCCTCGTGTTAGGTGACGATAAATCTGCAGTTGCATGAACTGAAGATGGACTGGGAGAATGATTGTCAAGACTGCATTCAAACCTCGCATTACACACTTGACGATGACTTATCAGGACAATGATACGAGAAAGTCATGAACATTGATCTTTGTAGCAGAGTTTCCAGATTATGAATTGGGTTCAACCGCAGGTATTTTCCTGTCAAAATCCTGGTCTATCATCACTTAAGTTTCCTGACTTTAAAAGTAATTTTCACAAATAGATTGAGACTATACCACAAAGCTGCACCCTCACAAAATCTCTGAATGATATCAGCACTAACATTGAGATGTCCCAGGGAAGATGACTCAATGCATTCTGATAGATAACTAGCAGCATGTTAGTGATATCAAAGACAAATTTGAGTTTATTACCATGCACTGGTACACACACGCGCCGGTGCAATGTGAACAGTTACTTGCAATAAAATCAGCGCACCGGGAGCAGCGTCTCCGAAACACGTTATATGAACAAATTACGAGCATCTACACAGGACAGCAACGAATCTGCACAGCACCATATGTTGGACGGTTGCAGCGAGTACGGGTGATGAACGTGGACATCTTGAAACAGCGCCTAATGCAGACAAAACCTGAAAAAGTAACACAACTGTGGTCTGACTAATTATGCGCATCATAAAACCTGAGCATTGGGGTGTTCAAGATGACGGAGCAGTGAACGGTCTACTTTGTTGAGTTCAGCACCGCAACACTGATAATGTCTCCTATAAACCTGTCCATTTCATTTATTTTTCGAAGAGTATTAAAAGGGCGGCCAAGATGGACTGCACAGAGCGCACGCCCGTGGATGAGGACCTAGCTCCTGCTAGGTATGCTAACACGTTGCATCCTGCTTTTCATCAAGTGATTCAGGAAGGTAAGGAGAACATATCCAAAATGATGTACGAGAATATGAGTCCACTCTCTCTAACACTCCAGAACCACACATTGGAGCTTAAAAATCCTGATACGACCTAGGCCGTGGGCCGAGTCTCCGTGGTAGAGACTATAGCTGATCAAGCCCAAAGCCGCACCCGGACGCTGGAAAAGCAAGTTCAAGCCCTGTCTGACAATATGGATGATCTTGAGAACAGAGGCAGGAGGAAGAATATACGGATCATTGGTCCACCTGAGATACAGAAGATAGCCATCCAGCGAGGTCTTTTGAGGGCTGTCTGCCTAATTTCCTTGATTTGAAAACCAAGGTTGGACGCATTAAAGTTCAAACAGCAAATCGTACGCTGGCTCCAAAACCGGGCCTAGACGACACCCTTGACCAGTCCTCGTTCGGTTCCATAATTTTGGTGATAAGCAAAGAGTGATAGAGGCATCTGGATGCCGCGGGACTAATGTCCAGGTTTTAATATATGAGGGATACAGGCTTATGTTTTTTCAAGAGTTTTCGTAGTTGTTATCGGAATTCGACCAGGTAAAGAAGCGGCTGAGGGAATCCGGAATCCAGTACTTCATGCCATACCCAGCGGTGCTGAAAATCACCCACAACGGACCACCAAGATATTTGATTCTCCTGTCAAACTAAAACTTTCATTGACATGTTGGGCTAAAGAAATTATACAGTATATTATTTAGACCTGGTTATGGACAATAACATGTTCGATGGTCGCTTTATTTTACCTTTTCGTTACTCGACGACAAGATGTCTTATAGAATGGGTAACGTATTGGTTTTGTTTAATACAGTGTCATTACTTGTTTAAATTAGCAGTGCTGCTCCAGCCTGAAGGTGTTTAAACCTGACGGTAACAAATTAGTAGATTGATAAATTATGCCCTGTTTTAATTTTTGATCATGTTAACTGGCAGTGGGGCAGAATGTGGGGTGCTAGAAGGTCAGATATATCCTTTAAGTGTGGGGTAAGTCCTCGTGATCAGCGCTGTTGGCTGTGTGTGTGTGTGTGTGTGTGTGTGTGTGTGTGTGTGTGTGTGTTTAATTAATGTTTTGCTGCTTAGCTGATCTTAAGTCGGGTTTCTTCCTCTCCGGAGTCAAATGATATAAAGGGTTATGACCGGTAATTTATTACATTTGCGCACTTTGAACATTAAAGGGTCATTCGCCAATCAAGAGAAAGAAAGTCCTACGAAACCTGGAAAAGGTGAATATAGCCTTATTGCAGGAGACACATTTAAATGATAAAGAACATCTAAAACTTCAACAGAGTGGATTTGATCAAGTCTATTTTTCATCTTTTATTACCAGGAGTAGGAGGGTGGTCATTTTAATTAGGAATAACTTACCTTGTTACATTATTAGACTGCATTAAGGATAAGATTGGGAGATTTGTGATTATTAAGGTTTCAATATATGGAGAGAGATATGGTATTCTCAATGTTTAATGCCCTCCAGCTCATCCTTTCAATTTCCTAATGGATGCTTTTTCCAAACTTTCAAGCTTTTCAATACAAAACATTATTGTAGTTCGGGATTTTAATTGCCTCATGGAACCATTAATGAACAGAGCGCCTAGTGGTCCCCGAAACAAATCATGGGATTATGTGGAGAACCAGGAGTTGTAGTCATCTGGAGGTTATTACATCCCTCAGACAAAGATTTCACTTTTTTTTCTCTATTCCACACCAGTGTTACACCAGAATATACTTTTTTTCCTAACCCCGAAAACGTTCCTCGATTTATTTATATCCCGCACGATTGGAAATATCGCTATTTCTGACAATGCAACAGTATATTTAAATATTAAGCAAAGATAATCCAGCGCGATCTAGACATTGGAGGCTGAATTCTTTTATTCCAAAAGATAATAAATTCATAGACTACTTTACTTCCGAAATCAAAATTTTTCTATCTATTATTTCCAAATTAGCTAGTAGTCCATCGATGCTCTGAGAAGCCGCTAAGGCGTATGCAAGGGGATTAATTATCTCCTACTCTGTTCGAAAGAAGAAACGAGCTGCGGAGTAGCATCATTTAGTGATGGCCAGGCTTGCAGCAGCTGAAAAGGATTATATTAGTAATCCTTCTGCAGCCAAGTTACAGAAAATCAAAGCCCTACGTTATACAATAAACTCTTTACTTACAGAAGCAGCCAAAGGAAAATTGACATTTGCTAAACAACGATTGCTTGAACATGGTGAGAAAACAGGTAGGTATTTGGCTTATTTAGCTAGGAGGAAAAATGCCTCTCAGACTATTGCTTCAATTAGGGATTGAACGGGAGCCCTCACTGGTAATTCTAAAATGATTAATGCTGTATTTAAGATTTTTTTTTTCTCTAAACTGGATCGATCTGAGCAATGTAATGATGGACACTCTAGGATGGCGTCCTTTTTCAGTAATTAAGATCTCCTAGGCATTTCTTCTGAACAAGAACCCCTCCTCAATGATCCGTTATCTATACATGGGATACAGGGAGCTGTGAGACAGCTCTAAAGTAGGAAAGCCCCTCGTCCTGAAGGATTATTTAGTGAATTCATAGGGTTAATATCAGAGCCTATTCTAAACATGTTCAATTATGCATTTAAATATGGTCTCCTCCCACCGTCATTGAGAGAAGCTATCTCCATAATTCTTTCGAAAGGAAAGAGCCCTGAAGATTGTGCCTCCTACAGGCCAATTTCATTTTTAAATGTTAACTTCAAAACCTTATCTAAAACCTTAGCGTTCCAATTAGAAACTGTATTAGTTTTTATAATAAAAGCTGGTCAAACGGTTTTTTTGAAGGCCGTAGATCATCAAACAATATCAGTAGATTACGTAATGTGATTCAGTCATGTCAGCAACAGGCAGTTAATGGGTTGGTGTTTCCTTACACGCAGAATAGGCCTTTGATCGAATGGCCGTATCATTTTTTCCCACTTTAGAACGATTTAGTTTGGGCAATAATTTTATCAAGAGGGTGAAGGATTGTTATAATAACTCTGGCTGTGATCCTCTCTAATGGCATTAGGTCGGACAATTTTAATATTCTGAGAGGCAGACAGAAGGGTTGCGCTTTATCACCACGACATTTCACACTAGTGATTCAGACATTAGCTGAGGCTATTCGGAGAGACACCAAAATATCTGCTCCAAACAAAGATCTAGCGACCAGTAGAATTATATTGTATGCGGATAATATTCTAATTTTATTATCAAACCCTGCTATTTCAGTGCACAATATTATATAATGCATCAATTCATTTTGCGCATTTTCAGATCATAAAATCAGCTTTACTGAATCAGAGGCTGTGCCTCTGTGGAATCTGCAGCAAGTACCTGACACTCAGGGTGTTTTCTCCTTTAAATGGGCGCAGACAGGTTTGTATACTTAGGCATATTTATCACAGCTACGTTTGATTAATTGTTCAAAGCTATCTTTACACAGTTATATGACAGAATCAAACAGTATCTTGAACGATAGGGCTGTCTTCGCAATTGTTGGCTTGGCCGAATATCCTTGCTCAAAATGAACATTCTTCCTCGTCTGTTCTAACCAATAGGAATGATTCCAGTCATTTTTACCCAACAGGTACTTCATATAAATATAATAAATAAATAAATAAACAAACAAACAACCAAACAAATAAAGAAACAAAGAAACAAACAAATGAATAAACAAGTGATCGATAAAATAAGTAAATAAATGAATGGATAAATGAAAGAATGACTGGTTTGTTTCGTACAGGAAGAAAAAAAATGACCCTTTATTAAAATGCCAAATATATAGCTTACCAGTAGGCGATGGCGTCTGGATTTTCCAGATATCAAAAAATTTGTGTTAAGTTTTTCTTTTTTTTTATCTGATGTGGTTGACTGGGTTGCAATGACTCTTCCTCAATTTGACGAGGCATATAGACAAGCAAAATGCCCTCTTGTTAATTTGCTATTCCTCAATAAGATGAATCTTGTTCAGGATTCTTGTCGCAATCCAATAATAATTAATGCAGTCAGGGCTTAAGGGCGGTGCAATAAATTGAGAGCAATGCAGCAAAGAAATCACCTTTCACTCCAATATCCGGAAGTCCAGATTTTCAACCTGGCATAATGGATTCTGGATTTAACCTTTAGATTTCTAGGGGCATTTTCTATCTAGAAAATCTTTTTGATGAAGGAACGATGATGCCATATTAGTCACATAGTACTGAAATTTAACGTACCCAACAAGGATCTCTTTCATACCTTTCAGATAAGAGATTTTACACAGAAAAAAACTTCGTTATTAACAGATTTCTATCGTTCTGACATAGAAAATGGCGTTTTGTTTTAAGGGTGAATTCTCCATTACTACTTTTTACGGTATCCTGAGGGAATGTTCTTCTGGAGAGGCTGAGCAGCTGGGCAGGGTCTGGGAGGAAGCTGGAAGTAGAAATTACAGCTGAAACATGGGAAGATATCTGTGATAATGCAAAGTGGATTTCTGTTTGTATGAGAACTGAAGCATTGCAACTGAGAATTCTGCATAGAGCCCATTTGACTCCAGATCGA
The DNA here is from genome assembly GCF_030144855.1 of Hypanus sabinus. Classification (NCBI taxonomy): domain Eukaryota; kingdom Metazoa; phylum Chordata; class Chondrichthyes; order Myliobatiformes; family Dasyatidae; genus Hypanus; species Hypanus sabinus. Next base: position 58,533,049 of record NC_082706.1, on the reverse strand, counting down.
CTCTCGAAATTTAATACGGGGATTTCTCCAATATGTTCTAAATTTAAAAGTAAACACTGGAACTCTCACCCAATGTTGTTGGACCTGTCCCAAGCTTCACACATACTGGAGTGGTATTTTGGGTGAAATAGAAAAGATTCCGAAGATGGTGCCTGAAGTGGACCAAATGTCTTTTCTCTTAGGCTAAACAGTCGTATTATTAATGCATATCAAAGAAAAAACTTTTTAACATCCTGACATTTTGAGCGAGGACGAACATTTTACTTAGTTGGATATTCGATAAGATCCCTGGACTTTCTGGTGGGCGTAAGTTAATCATGGAATACGTTCCTTTGGACTTTTTGACATGTATGGTACACTCGAAAACAAATTGTTTTCACAAAACATGGCAACATTTTCTGCAGTAGATAGATGTAACCCCGTCTGCTGAACTAATAAGGGTTTTTGTATAGGATGTTGAGGTGCTGTCTATATTTTGATGGAAGTGTTCTGATACCTGATGTCTGTGAGTGGAAGGAATGTAAATGATGTAAAAGCACGTCTATCTGGAAATTGGAAATTTTGTAATCCTGAGCTATATATCTAGTATATACACGTGATTGTGTGTTTGTGCGCGTGTGCGCGTGTGTGTGGTGTATAAATAAAGAGTATGCGCATGAGCTTTTAGAAAGCATCAACTTGCATAAGTAACCGCGACAAGACTAGATGTACTCCAGGCTACTGTGGGAGATGAGGGAATAGATTGCTTAGCCTCTGGCGATGAGTTTTGCATTTTTAATCGGGACGGAAAAGATTAGAGAGGACTGGAGGGTGGCGGATGTTGATTGCTTATTCAAGAAAGGCAGTACAGATAACCAGGGAAATTATAGACTAGTGAATCTTATTTCAGAGGTTGGTAATTTGTTGGAAAACATCCTGAGGGCCGTGAACGTTAATTAACATTTGGATAGGTATAAAATGAATAGGAAGAATCAGCATGGCTTTGTCAAAGGCAGGTCGCGCCTTAGGAGCTGGAGAGATATTCTTGAGGATGTGACTAAATACATTATTAAAGTAGAGCAGTAGATGTAGTTTATGTGGATTGCAGAAAGTCATTTGATCAGATAGCTCATGCAAGGCCTATTAAAAAGTAAGGAAGCAAGGAAGAAAAGGAGTGGTTGTAGACAGGTCATATTCTGCATGGAGGTCGATGACCTGGATGAGGAAGTGGACGGAGGGGTTATTAAATTTGTTGATGACAAGAATTTTGTCCGTTATGGACAGTGTGCAGGGCTGTCAGAGTCTAAGCAGGGCGTCAATTGGTTGCAAAACTGGGCCGGGAATTTGCAGAAGGAGTTCAACTCAGACAAGTGTGAGGTGGTTCATTTTGGAAAGTCCAATATAATGGCAGAATATAGAATGATTGCTGGTTGTATGGAGGATCAGAGGGATCAGAGGGATCGTGCGGTCAGAATCCATAGGACACTCAAAGTCGCTACTCAGGTTGAATCTGTAATTATGAAAACGTACGATGCATTGGCTTTCATCAATCGCGGGAATGAGTTTGATGTCGCAGCCACAATAGACCATGGTAGACCCCACTTGGAGTACTGTGCTCAGTTCTGGTCCCCTCACTAAATGAAAGATATGCAAACTACAGCTGCGGTGCTGTGGAGATTTGCTAGGATGTTGCTTCTGATGGGGAGCATGCCTCATGAGAATAGATTGAGTGAACTCGGCCTCTTCTCCTTAGAGCGGCGGAGGATGACAGGTACTATTCCCCAGAGCTGAAATGTTTAACATGAGAGGGCAGAGTTTTGAAGTACTTGGAAGTAGGGACAGAGGAGATGTCAGGGGTAAGTATTCTTCCGCAGAGAGTGGTAAGTGCGTGAAATAGGCTGCCGTCGACGGTGGTGGCGCGGATCGGTATTTTAAAAGACTCCTGCATAGGTGCATGCAGCATAGAACAATAGAGCGCTATGGGTAACCCTAGGTAATCTATAAAGTAAGTACATGTTCGGCACAGATTTATGTGCCGAAGGGCCTGTACTGCGCTGTAGGCTTTCTATGCTTCTATGTCACTATTTCTATTCTGAGGCTGTGCAATGTGCTCAAAGACTCGAGCACCACATGAATTATCCTTTCGAATTTCACTCTATGGAGGACCTTCACGATTCGATATGTTTAAATGAGGTCACTCCTCATTCTTCTGAGTTCTATTGAATAGAGGCACAGAGCCATGAAACACTGGTCATATGACAGCTGTTCAGACATGGAATCATCTTCGTGAGCTGCTTTGAATCCTCTCCAATATAAGCATATCTTTGTTAAGGTAAGGTGCCTAAAACTGTTGTCCAACAAATCAGATCTGTAGGAGCAGAATTCCTAACCAACAACAGTACAGTACAATATCCTTACAATACAATAACAGTACAATAACCTTCCATTCTGAGGAAATAATTCAATGCATCAGTTTCTGTCGACAGTCTGGCCGTACATTGCTGAGAAAGGCTATAATTCAAAATACCCCCCTTTGTAATACTCCTCTTGCCAACCAGCATAAGCAAGGTGATCACCCAGACCACTGTGGTGATATACATACAACACCACATATCAACCACACCACCCTGTGCGAACAACGGGTTGGCCTAGAAATTGCATATCCAATGAGTGCTATTCCGCATCCGACAAGTGCCCAGCTTCACAGCACAATCTGGCACAGACACAGCAGTCCCAGGATACTGCTCCTCCTCACACTGGCCATCTACTTTGCACCTTGTCCCTGAGCTCAACATATCACAAACAAGAACACCTTGTCTGGTGCAGAAATCATGAAGAGTCAGGACATTCTAGTCCAGCTCCCCTAAAACCCGAGAAAACAGATAAATTTCCCCAGCGCTCTCTTTTCTTGGTCATCAGACGGATGGATATCAGTGTCATCCCTTCTATGCTGAAGTAAGGATATTCATACAAATTCAGCAATCTGACCCGTTGTCCAGTGTCCAACTTCGAACGCAATCCGCAGGAACGAATAACACGAGCTCCACAACAAATTAGTATTCACCACCTTGTCATTCTGTAATGCAAGGAGGTAAAAATTCACTCTCTCCTGATTAGTCAGCCGATTTTTTGAAAACACGCAGACAATACAATACCAGAATTGTTCCCAAGTGCTCAATTTCCTCTGAAATGTTGTACCTCATGTCCGGAATAAAGTCACCAAAATTTCTGCAAAGATTTGGAGTTACTTCCCTAATACTGCGTTATTCCGAATTCTGTGTACACCACTAATCCCCTGACATGCCCGCAGGCATAATAGTTTCTTTCAGAGGAACAATCATATCAAACCGTTCAAAAAATAGTTGTCTCGGCCAGAAAAATAGTCTTGCACCCAAAATTACTTGCTACTCTAGATTGTCCGACACACCCAAATCAAGTTGTAACCTCAAACCCGTGTACACTGCCATATTGAATCACTAAATGCGTGTACATCCCCATCACTGCCGACACAGCCCTATCTGTAAAATCCCCAAATCAGTGCGAACATGCATATTCGAGAGTACATCCATCACCAGCCCAAAGTCTATTTACCCCTCCAATATGGTGTAGACCACGTTGTTCGCCGATAATCTGCGCAGTCCCCAATTCACTGTGCAATCACATGGACGTTACTATCTCAGCCTAAGAGTTCACACAACAGCTGCCTCCACCATGAAATAAAAAGCAAATTGCAGAGATTGTGAACATATTTATAATTAGAAAAAAGAACCTTGTGAAACGTCAAAACTTCAAATCAGATCACACCACAACAGTGTCAAAAACCCGAAATCTGCAAACATTCCCATATTGACATACACATCACTAGATCTGTTTGAATACCCAAACCAGTTTGCATTCTTATATTTGCCTATTCCACCCTAAATCTGCACAATCCCCAAATTATTGTGCACCCAAATGCGCTGACACCCGCACAAGGATAACAGATTTTCCCTAATTTCAAACACTTCAGAAGATGGCTGGTTCGAAATTAAAATCCACAGACACTCCAAATTGGCCGACACAACCAAATCAAGGTTTAACCCCAAATCCTTTAGCACCCTCATTTTAGACAAGTCATACCTAAATCTCTGAGCATCACCGTCCGTGTGCACACACCCACCACTTCCACATTATTTGACGTCACACCCCTAAATTTACGCAATCCACAAAGCAGTGCGCACCAATATCTTCTAGAAAACACCACTAAATCCGTGCATTCCCAATATCCATGGGCACCCTTAAAGAATAATAGAATACCTTAGAACAGGAATCATTTAAAACAGTTCATAAAACAGTCGTCTCGATGTTAAAGACCCCCACGCATCACAATATTCCTTTGTTACACCAGATCAACTGACACACCGAATCTGAATGTAACACTAAACGTGTACGCTGAACCATATTTGCCAGCAAACTTCAGTTGCTCAATTCCTAAATCGGGGCGCACTCCCCTTTTCGAGAACACATTCTGAAATTCATGCGCACCACGAAAACCATGAGCACACGCATATTGGCCGTTCAAATTTCACTGCTCTATCCCACATTCATTGCACACCCCAAAAGCACGTGCCCATTGGATTATCTCAGAGCAAGGATTGTGTCAAACAGTTCAGAAAATGGCTGTCTCGATATTAAAAACGAGGTCCAAAGTTCATGTGTAAAACTTGAGTTACAACTTCAAACTTAAAAAAAAAACATTACGACGAGATTTCAAAAATGAAAGTGCATTGATTAATGTTTCCCTATAAATGAAACAGAGTTGAGATTCGGCACAATCTTAAATCCACAAACTGCTCTCACCCGAGTATGCAAATGTCAGTATGCTAAAAAAATGAATCATATCACATTTCACAAAATAACGGCCTACACATTTTTACAGTGCAGTTCAATGTTTAACTTCAAAGTTCAAAGTTTGAATTATTATTGACGCCTTTATAAATGAAACAACTTTGAGGTTTGTCAAAATCTCAAATCGTCCGACAGCCACAATTTCGTATGTGCCGCACACACCTACAGCAGCGTTCATCCCCAAGTCCGCTTACACCCAGTAACGGTGTTCCCACCCAAATCCACATGGGCTGCTAAATCTCTGTAAACCATATTTGCCGAAACACTCCTATATTTGTGCACATTACCAAATCTGTGTGCAAACTCAAATCTGCTTACACCCCACATGCATATTAGATTATGCCACAGCAAGAAACATTTTCAACTATTCACAAAACAATTGGCTCATAGCTAAATAATGGGAAGAACAACATTTATCTTAGAGCGCGCATTTATTAGTCAGATTATTATAAATGAGATAACCACAATTTTCAGCCCCCGCCAAACAACCACCGACAGCCCAACTCCATAGACACCCCTGAAACCCTGTGCAAATATCCAAATCCGCACGTGCCCCAAATCCTGGCGCAACCTCACGTCTATGTGAGCCACCAATCCGCGCGCCTCTGCAAACCCGTTAACATCTCTATGTGCACATAAGATTATCCCTGAGCAAAAATATTTTGAAACAGCTCACAGAATAGTTGCTTCCATGTTAAAGATTTATCTGGAACATGTTCCAAACTATAAATATATTTATTAATCAATTGTTGTTAAAAGAATTGCTACGCCCTGGTAATGGGTTCACTGCCTACAGTGTTTGGGTTACTTCTATAAATAACAGCAGCTTACGAATATCGGCCATCCAATCAGGAGAGTAGTTTGGAGAGAACGGTTATATTATACCTTATACCCGTGAAGGAAGAATACGAGATTTATGCAGAGCAGACACCTTAGATGGAGGATGGGTGGCAGTGCTCTGATAATCTGAAAAGATAGCGACTGGCAGAGAGTATGAGTGGTCCGACTGCTGAGGTAATGAGATTCTTAAATACAGAGAACTCCTTCACTACATCATGCGTTACATGCAAGCGTGAGAAACCGTTTTTCAGGCGACGGAAAGCTCGATGCAGTTCATGACGGGGTTTAGGAACATGCTTCAAAAGAAGGTGCAGACATTTTCTAACTACATATTTAAGCCATAGAAACAGCCAAGATGCTTGCGGCGTAAAGGTTCTATCCAAACGGCTGAGGTGCGTCAGTTATGGATAGCCCAAGTGACGAAAGGCGCACAGCCACAAACAGTTCAGAATGTCTCATTAGAGGCGCCACCGCATTGTTTGTTGAGCTGGTCGGAGAGGTAAGACAGAAGGGCAATGCGATGGAGGTGTGATAAGCCTCCCTCGATAAGGTCCAGCTCTGGGTCGTAACATCCGTGGCTGAAGTGACCCATAATATCTTATATCCAGGGGTATTATGGGAGTTTGTGGCAGATTTTAAGACTGAGTTGTCCAGGCTGTTATCGGCGGGTACGCCACCAAGTATGGCAAAGAGGACCCAAAAATGGGACGTAATAAGCAGAGGGCTGCTGTTGAACGGGCTCCTTCGAAAAAGAGGGCAGCCAGTATTGTCCATTACAACCGTGGTGACGAGAGATACTTGAGGCGGGTGTGTGAAGAACGAGAAAACCTTCGGAAAGTGAGCTAACAGTTTCTTAAGCAGAAAGGGAAGTCTGGAAACACCGAAGAGACCCAGAGAGGGAACGGCCTAACTTTTCGGGGGGGAAACACCTCAGTATAAAACCATATTCCTGGAGGCTTCCTTGTGTCAAGCTCTAGCGCATCGATCGAGATCCACTGTATTGATGCTAGATCCATTGTTGACTCACGTTCTTAGATTGCTCTACTGTACATATCGTATTACAACTGGTATTTGACCCATTTACCATTGACGACTGCTCGCTGGAGATATGGGGTGTACTGACGTTTATTTGCATGATGATTACTTGTCCTTGAAACTGGAGTTTCTGAGGCCGACGTCGGAGCACCTAAGGTATTTGATACATTAGTGCTGGTTTGCCTGGACCATTCGAGAAGAGTGATGTTTCAATTTGTTGGGGAACAATACCCATCTCGTGAGGAGACTAGTGCGAGCATAATTGCAGAATGTTGGAGAGTCCATTGTGAATACGTTTCCGTTCACCTTGGGTTCAGAGCACCTTTTGAGGAAGTGAGTGGCCGTCCTACGATGGGTGATGAGCACAAAATGCGAGACTCACTGCAAATCCGGAGAAAAGTTATCCTCCCTTGGGGAAGAAAGGGAGGACAGAAGGAAAGGATGTTAAATACTATCCTAGCCCTTCGGAGCCTTTTGGAGGAGGTGGGAAGGAAAATGCGAAGAGGCCTTTCAATTGCTGAAGCCGCTGCTGATGAACGCCACAGTGATGGTTTTTAAAGACTGCAGGTTGCCGTAAATATTGCATACCGACGCCAGCGATAGGGCTTAAGGGTCGTTCTGTATCAAGATCGCAAACCAAGGTTGAGAGCTATCACTTTGTCAGCCGGAGTCTGTAGCCCACTGAGCGAAACTACGGCATGAAAATAATTGGAGTTTCTGGTATTGACATAGCTGTGGTGGATAAGTTAATTGCTTTTCTCTAGGTGCCAAGCTTGAGGGAGGATCAATTTCAATGATCCATTGAAATTGAAAGACGCAGGTCATTGCTCGACAGCGGCGTTGTCTGCCTGTCATTTCAGCCTGAAGGACAGGCCCGAGAGCCGTAAAACTGATGCGGGCGCCTTATCGCGACGTTGGTGTGGAGGGCTGGAAAAGAACGAAGAGTCGGAGAGCGTTCCTGAAACTGCCGGTAAAGCAATGGGCCCATTTTGCATCACGGGAAAGTTGGAGAAAGTGTAACAGCAGGATTATTTGAGAGCTTCTTGTGGTGCCTTTCCGGAAACTTAATGAAAACACGACGCTCTGAATACAAAGTAGTTGCCCCAGCTGAGCAGAGGAGAAGTGGCCGCCGAGAAGCGGTCAGCAAGATGACCTTTGCATAGGCACCGTTTAGTCAGCTGTTGCGAAATGGGATCTGGCCCAAACTGACCAAAAATTAAACACCCTACGGTATCACTACTGCTGAGAGAATGTCGGAAACTGGAGTTGGGGAATAAAATTATCTACCAGGAAACGCCTCCTCGAGGCAGGACATGGCGTTCCCTGTTAGTTTCGACTGAGAAGTATTGGAAGATTGTGCCCAAGAGTCTTTATGATGATGCAGGTTAATTGGGGTTTGACAGGACCTAAGGATTGGTCAAAGATCGGTTCTACTGGCCGTGAATGAAGCCTGAAGTCACAGAGCACTGCAAGTCCTGCATTAGATGTATTTTGTGGTAGACGATGCCTAGGAGGGCGTTCTATTACCGAATTTGAAGAGTGTGGGCCACTTGATCTGGAGTGTATGGATTTCCCAATACCCCAAATACGCACACACTCCGAAATCCAACTGCACCCTTGAATTCATCTGCACCTATAGTCACCGACACACTGCATAATCGGCGCACCACACTCAGTACATGTGCACCCCAAATCCGTGTACCCTCCAACCTGTTCAAATCCCCGTATGCACATTTGATTATCCCAGAGAATATATCGTTTCAAAGCGTTCACAAAATAACTGCCTCTGCCATAAAAAATAGCAAGAACAAATTTCAGTACGAAGTTCATTTATTATTAAAGTATCTATAAATGAAACAACTTTAAAGTTTGGCACAACCCCAAATCCACCGACGACGACAAATTCTCGTGACACATACGCCCCTAAATATATGCAATCCCCAAATCCGCCCTCACTCCCAAATCCGTATGCATCACTAGACCTGGTGACACACCTACACGCACATTTCATTATCGCAGAGTAAGAATCCTTTCAAACAGTTCAGTAAATACCTTTCCCTAAATTAAAACAGTATAGGAATAATAAAATTCAATATTTTACATGCATTTATTATTAAGGATCTATACATGAAACATCCCTGAGATTGTTACCTCTCCAAATCAACCTACACTCTCCTTTCACTATCACACCTGTAAATCTGTGCAGATTCCCACGTCCACACAAACGGTCAAATCAGTGTGCAGCCCCAAATCCTTATTTATCACCAAATTCGAATGCACTCCACAAATCAGTGTACATCCCCAATAACCCGACATCCGTTAATTTGTGATGACTTCCAAATCCGTCGACAGACGCAAATATGCGCACATCCCCAAATCCGCGCTCACACTGAAATCCACTGACACCGCCACATTATCCCAGTTCAAGAATTCCAAGAACACAGTTCAAAGTTCAAAGTACGTGTAACTGAAATAATATTGAGATTAATCACTCCCCCATATCGGGTAAAAACACGAAATCCGTGCGCACCCCTAAATCGGCTGAAGCAAAATCCGTGTGTACCAATATATTCCACAAAACACCCCTAAATCTGCGCACATTCCCATAGCCATGCACATCTCCTATTTTACCGACATACCCATAAATCTGTGAGCGTCTCCAAATTGATCTGTTATCCCATGTTGGCGGCACACCCCTAAGCCCCTGCGCATTCACAGCTCACAGTTTTCCTACTTGTAAATCCATGTTCAACACCAAATATCTGTTCCTACGTACACATCCACAAGTAACCTACAACTCAATGCGCACAACCAATCCACAGACATCCTAAATCCATGTACCTCCATTTGCAGCCCCAAATCCGTCCTCATCCAAGCCTCAGACACACCCACCTGTACATTTATTATGCCAGTGTAAGACTCGTTTCATACTGTTCATAAAATGGCTGCCTCTATGCTACAAAACTGCAAGCAGCCCAAAATTCTTGTGCAAATTCAGGACCGTCGACACACCCAAATCTGTCTTCAGTCCCAAATTGATGTACCTCCATATATTCGACAACATACCCCTAAATCTGCGCACATCACCAAATCCGTGTGCATCAACATAGTCGACACCACATCTCGAAATTAGTGCGCAGCCTCAAAGAAGAGCGCACTCAAAAATTCATGTATCCTAAACCCGCTGAGACCCCTACATGTACATTTGATCATCACAGAGTAAGAATAATCTCAAAGAGCTCACGTATTGGCTGCCTGAACCATCGAAAAACAAGAATAGAGCTACAAGTTCAAATGCAATTTATTGTTGGCATTTTTATAAAGGAAAAGTATCATTGAGATTTGTTGAACCTCCAAATCTGCAGACACCCCAAATCTGTGAGACCCCGAATTCTGCGAAAAATGGGGGAAGTGCAAGACAGATATATTACAAATAAGAAGACATATTCAAAGGAAAAAAGGGCACTATCATGGCTGACAAGTGAAGTCAGAGACAAAGTAAAAGGAAAAGCAAATGCATACAAGGTAGCCAGAGCTAGATGGAACATAGAGAATTGGAGAACTATTGAAAATGTTCAAAAGGAAACGAAGAAGGTCATTCGGAAGGAAATGGTGAATTATGAGGGGAAGCTGACGACTAATATCAAAGAAGATTTATCAATCATGAAATTGAATTTAGGAGCCGAGAGGTAATGTTCAGCTATATAGGACCCTGGTCAGACCACACTTGGAGTACTTTGAGAATAGGGTGAGTGTACTCGGCTTTTTCTCCTTGAAGAGACGGAGGTTGAGAGGTGATCTGCTACAGCTGTATAAGATGATGAGAGGCATTGATCACATAGTCAGAGGCGTTTCTCCAGGGCTGAAATGGTTACCAGAAGAGTACACAGGTTTATGGTGCTGGGGAATATGTACACGGGAGATATCGGGGTACGTTTTTTTACTCAGAGAGTGGCGAGTGCGTGGAATGCGCTGCCGGCAATGGTGGCGGAGGCGGATGCGATACGGTCTTTAAAGTGACTTTTAGATAGGTACATGGAGCTTAGTAAAATGGAGGGCTATAGGCAAGCCTAGTAATTTCTAAGGTAAGGACATGTTCGGCACAATTCTGTTAGCCGAAGTGTCTGTATTGTGTTGTAGGTTTTCTATGTTTCTCTGTTTCTATGTAAGATACTAAAAACTTTCTTAGATATATCAAGGGCAAAAGAGAGTCGAAGGTATATATAGGACCAATACAAAATTACGCTGGACATATTGTAATGAGAGATGGCGAGATATAAGAAGAACTGAATGCGTATTATGCATCAGTCTTCACATTGGAAGATGTCTGCAGTATGCTGGATATTCAAAAGTGACAGGGAAGTGAGCTCTGTGCAGGGAAAATTACGACTGAAAAGAGATTCAGGAATAGGCCTGAGGGTGGATAAATTACCTGAACCTGAGGGAATGCACGCTCAGGTTCTAAAGAAAATAGCTGGAGAAATTGCAGAGGCGTTAACGATGACCTTTCAAGAATTGATGTATTCTAGCATTGTGACGGATGACTGGAAAATTGCAGATGTTACTCCGCTATATGGGAAGGGTATATATATTTACTTATTTTCTTTTTCTTTCTGAAATTACTTGAAAACTGAATAAAAAAGTAAAAAAAAAGAATGGTGGGAGGCCACAGAAAGGAAACTATAGCCCTATAAGCCTGAAAACAGTGGTTGTGAATCTGTTGGAATCGATTGTTAAGGTTGAGATTACGGAATACCTGGAGTCACAGAACAAGATAAGCCAAAGCCAGTATGATTTACTGAAAGGAAAACCTTTTCTAACAATCCTACTGCAATTCTTTGAGGAAACAGCAAGCAGAGTAGACAAAAGAGATGCAGTAGACGTGGAGTACATGAATTTTCAAAAGGCCTTTGTCAAGGTGCCGTACATAAAGCTGCTTAACATTATAAGAGCCCGTTGAATTACAGGGAAGTTACTAGTGTGGGTGGAGCTTTAGCTGGTCGGCAGAAAACAGAGGGTGGGAGTAAAGGGATCCCATTCTGGCTGGCTACCGAATACCTGTGGAGTTCCACGGGGGTCGGGGTTAAGACGACTATATTTTTTTCGATGCATGTCAATGATTTGGACTATGGTATAAATGGATTTGTGGCTAAACTTGCCGATGATACAAAGATAGGTGGAGGAATATGTATTGTTGAAGAAACACAGATCCTGCAGAGAGACTTAGATATTTTAGGGGAATGGGCAAGGAAGAGGCAAAAGAAATACAATGTAGAAAAATATATGGTCATGCACTTTGGAGGAAGAAATAAACGTGCAAGATATTATTTAGATGTGGCGAGGATTCAAAATGCAGAATTGCAAAGAGACTTCTGAGTCCTTGTGCAAGATAACGTAAACGGTAACCAGCAGGTTGTGTCGGTGGTGAAGAAGGTGAATGCAATGTTGGCATTCATTTCTAGAGGTACAGATTATTCGAGTAGGAACATGATATTGAGGCTCTATAAGGTACTCGTGAGATCACACTTGGAGTATTGTGTGTAGTTTTGGGTTCCTTATTTGAGAAATGATATACTGACATTGGAAAGCGTTCAGAGAAGGTTCACGATAATGACTCCAGGAATGAAAGGGTTGCCATATTAGGAAGGTTTGACAGCTCTTGGACTGGATTCTCTGAAGTTCAGGTGAATGACGTGGAAATCTCATAGAAACATTCCAAATGCTAATTGGACTGAACAGATTAGATATGGCAAAGTTACTTCACATGGTTACTGATACTAGGACAAGAGGGGACGACTTCAGGATTGAAGGACGTCCTTTCAGAACTGAGATGTGGAAACATTACTTTAGTCACAGGGTGGTCAATCTGTGGATTTGTTGTCATGTGCGGCTGTGTAGGTCAAGTCATTGGGTGCATTTAAGGCAGAGATAGATAGGTTCTTGATTAGCCAGGACATCAAAGATTATGGGGTGAAAGCAACGGAGTGGTTATGACTGCATGATTGAACGGTGGAGCGCACTCGATGGCAGAACGGCCTACTTCTTTTCCTAGTCTTATTGTCTTATGACATTAGAGTTCGGGGATGGTACTACACCCCTCCTAGCAGCCACAATGACATTCAGGAAAATATATGTAATCTGATTAAAGAAATTTGCAAAAATATTAGGACTTGTTGTCATGGGGGAATTTCTAATTACCTAATGTAATATTGACTTTCTCAGTGTAAGGAACCCAGAAGGCCTGAATTTGTTATGCGTATCCAACAAAGTATCTTTAATCAATGTGTGAACGGTTCAACGAGAACAAGGGACGCACGAGACCTGGAGTTGTATAAGGTGAGTGACCTTTCAGTGGGTGATAATCAGGGAACAGTGACCATAACTCCATAACTTTCAGGATAACTATAGAGAAGGATAGGTATGTTCATTGTAGCAGACCTTTCAATTGGAGTAGGCCAATTGCGAGGACATTTGGCAGTAACGAAGAGGCGTGAATTGGGACTCTTTTTTTCTGGCAAGTCAAGACACTTCTTATTGTCATTTCGATCATAACTCTTGGTAGAGTGCACAGGAAAATAAAAAAAACGAGACAACGATTTGCAGGACCATGGTGCTACATGAAACAATACAAAAACTACACTGAACTACGTAAAGCAACTTAAAAACTACACTAGACTACAGACCTACCCTGGACTGCACAAAGTGCACTAAATAGTGCAGGCATTATATAAATAATAAATAAGACAATAGGCACAGTATCAAACATGTAGAAGGTGCTTGAAGATTAATTGAACAGAGTACTGGAAAAGTATGTTCTATTTAGAAGGAAGAAGATGGAACGTTAAGCGAATCTTCGATGCCCAGAGAGGTGATGAATGTATTCAAGAACCGAAAGGAAAAGCATGTACATTTTCGGAAGTAGTATCAAAAAAAGCTCTTGAGGAATATAAAGTGGACAGAAAATAACTTAAGAAAGGAATTAAAAAAGCCAGGAACGGCCATGCAGAGTCCTTCGGTTTAGGAATAAAGTGAATTCCCGAGCATTATCTAAATGCATCAGGAATAAGGGGGAAACGAGACAGCGCGTGTATCTGAACAAAAATAAATAGGGCTACCTCTGCTTGGATGCAGAGAATGTAGTGAGGTACTGCATGAGTGCTTTGCGTCAGCAGTTATCACGAATATATATATATATATGGCGGACCAGGAGATCAGTGTTGATTGTCTAAAAATGTTAGGGCCTTCAAAGTTCAAGCAGGAGAAAGTTGTGTGTCTCCTAGTGAGTATTAAAGTGGATAAGTCGCCATGGGCAGATGGGAGTTATCTCATGTTATTGAAAGACGAAAGAGGCGAAATTGCTAGGCCCATCACCCATTACCCCTGGGTCCTCTCGAGTTATAATCGAGGTCCCTGAGGACTGGCAAGTGGAATATGTTAAACTTCTACTCAACAGGGGAACACAAGAAAACCTTAGGAACTATAGACTTTGGTTTTCACGTCAGTTGTAGTGAATTTGCTGGATAAATTCTAAAGGATCTGATTTATGAACATTTGACATAATTAGGGAAAACCAGCTTGACTTTGTGCGTGGTAGGTCGTGAATTTCCAACCAGATTGATTTTTTTTGCCAAATTGACGAGAGATTTTAATGAGCGTAGGGCAGTGCATTTTGTCTACATGGATTTCAGTAAGGCGTTTGACAAATTCGATAAGTTGGTTAAAACGGTTATGGAATGTTTGTTTTATTAGTCGAGGCATTGAGTTCAAGAGTCGGGAGGTTATGTTGCAACTTTATAAAATCCTGTTTCGGCCACATCTGGGGTCTTGCGTGCAGTTACAGCCGCACCTTAGTCAGTATATATATATATGTATATACACACACACACACACACACACACACACACACACACACACACACACACACAAGACAAGCCAACTCTGATTTGTTATTTATACCTTTGAGATTTTGATGACGCTGGCCGGGTTCCACAAGCCGCCATTTTGTATCATTCCAAGTGGAACGAGCAGCATAAATGAACTGAATCTGAACTAACTGAATCTGGACTAAAGACTGAACAACCGCTGTTGCTTAGTGGTCGCATTAGTGGCGCACACTGTTTGTTCTTCTCTCGGTACAGGAATCTGTTTACACCACTCGATGAGGCAACAAAATGCGAATTTCCGTCATCCTGACAAACCACTGCATTCGCTCGATCTGGCAATGGAAGTTCAGTTTTGTTTTCCCTCCCTTACAACTAAGCAAGTTACGATTATGCTGGTGTTCCCAGTAATGTGTGAACTGTCCACGTTTATCACTCGCTGCTTTGTGGGGTTGGCGGGACCGGTCTTCAGGTGGTTGCATCCATGATCTGGGCGCCGGAGCAGAATGCTCGAAGCCCGTCATTCAGATTCCAGTGGGAGCACCTTCATCACATGGACATCAGAGTTCAGGACAAGGGCCTTGCGCAAACTTCTCCGATTCAGCTGGGGAGCTGCTGTTCCCGTTCGCCTGCAGATCCATCTCACAGAAGGGGACTGTAAAAATATCGGTCGAAACACCGATCTCTCGTCGCCGACCTTAAATCCTGGAAGAGCTCCTTTATTGCGATTATTGTTCCGGTGGTGTCTATGGCGCAATTGCACAGCATTCCTTGCGGTTAACCGAAAGAAGGAAAATAAGGGGAGAGCACAATTGGTAGTAGTAAGTGGTGGAACTTTGACGGAGGTGATAGGCACCTGGAGGAGGGGGCAGAGTGAAACTGGGATGGGGGAAGTGAGGGGGAGGCAATTACCGGAGGTTGGAGAATTCAATGTTCATGCCAAGGCGGTATATGAGGTTCTGCTCCTCCAACCTGAGTTCGGTCTCATCATGGCAATAGAGAGCGCCATGTATGTACATATCTGAATGAAAATGTGAAGCAGTGTCGAAATGAATAGCTACCGGGGGATCCTGTCTGTTTCGGCAGACGGAGCGGAGGTGCTCGACGAAGCGGTCCCCCAATCTGCGTCGGGTCACACCGATGTAGAGACGGCCGCACCGGGAGCACCGGATGCAACAGATGACACCGCCAGACTCAAAAGTGAAGTGTTGCCTCACCAGGAAGGACTGTTTGGGGTCCTGAATGGTGGTAAGAGAGGAGGTTTAGGGACAGGTGCAGCACTTACCCTCGCAGGGATAAGTGTCATGTGGAAGATCCGTGGGGAGGGACGTGTGGACCAGGGAGTCGCGTAGAGAACGATCCCTGCGGAAAGCGGAGAGGGGTAGAGAGGGAAAGATGTGCTTAGTGGCGGGGTCCTGTTGAATGTGATGGATGTTGCAGAGGATAATATGTTGTATCCGGAGTCTGCTGCGGTGGTAGGTGAGGACAGGGTGTACTCTTTCCCTGTTGTGGTGACGGGAGGGTGGGGTAAGGGCCGAAGTGCGTGAAATAGAGGAGATGCGAGTGACAGCATCATTGATGACGGTAGAAGGGAAACCACGATCCTTAAAGAAAGAGGGCGTTTGAGATGTCCTGGAAAGGAAAGCCTCAGCCTGGGAGCAAATGTGGCGGAGACAGAGGAACTGGGAATAGGGAATAGCATTTTTTGCATGTGGCAGGGTGGGAAGAGGTATAGTAGAGGTAGTTATGAGAGTCAGTGGGCTTATAGAAGATGTCACTGTATAGTCTGTCTCCAGAGATGGAGACCGAGAGATCGCAAAAGTGGAGCGAAGTACCCAAGATGGACCGAGTGAATTTGAGGGCAGGGTGGAAGTTAGAAGCAAACTCGATGAAGTTAACGAGCTCAGCATGGGTTCAGGAAGCAGCACCAATGTACACCAACGGAGCCTGCCGTCATCGCGACAGTACAGGAGACCATGAATTGATAAATTGAAATAGCACATAATCCTATTGCAAGGATAAGTGCAAGGAGAGGAATCAGTGAGGAGGGATGAATGGAAAAGGAAGTCAGGTAGTGCGCGATCCCAGCGGAAAGCAGAAAATTAGTGGAGGGTGGCATGGGAGGAAAAGATTGTTGTTGGGATCCCGTTGAAGATGGGGGAAGTTCCGGAGAACTATATGCTGGACAGAAAGAACTAGTGTGGTGGTAGATGAGGACAAGAGGTGCTGCGAGAATGTGGTAAGAGCAGACGTGCGTTTTTGGAACAGATGAGGTTGAGGCAGCTTTGATGGTGGATGAAGGGAGGCCCCTTTCTTTGAGGAAAGTGGACAGCTCCTTCGATCTAGAATTAAAAGCAAGTTTAGTGGAGACTGAGGAATTGAGAGAGAGGTTTGATGCTTTCACAGGTAACAGGGTAGGAGGAGTTACAGTGCAGGTAGATCGCATTACTTTACGTCAAAGGTGTTAGCATCACCTAATTGCAATGCCAAAGCTCCAGCTCATCTCCTCCCATTTGTGACTGGTAAATATAATGATACCGTTCCTACTTTGCTTTTCCCGATGATTTATGCACGGACATCGGATGGGTATTAAAACCCTGGAAATTCTAGAATTATTATATTGACGTAACACTCAGATGCTAAAGTTCACAGGCAATGGAATAAAACTAAAAATGCCGTAAACCAGATGCAAAAAGAATTTTATTATATTTTGGATAAAATAGGAATTGATTTCAATTAGTTCTATTTTTATCAAAGCCTGAAGATTTCGTCAAAATTTGATTCCTGATCAAATCAACTAATCCCTGTTTATATACTTAGATAATAATACTTAGATAGTGGTTCTCACCACCCTCCTCTATGCCAGCGAGACTGTGACCATGTCATCGCATGGCCCAATGCATCACAGATAATGAATTTACCTTCAACAACTGCAACGTAGCTATCAACCTTAACTTAACCGGACAATAGTTACAAACGAATACTTTAAAGCGGAAATGTAAGGGCAACACAAACTTTGTAGACTGAAGTTCACGAGTTAACCGAGTTAAATTGATGTTGCTTAATTTGATCGATAGTTTTCCTCAATTAACGCCAATGGGATGCACAGTGAGATCCCAAACGAGCAGTTGCTTGAAGCTCAAATCAAATACTCTTCAAATTATTTTTTGGAAGTTGCAAGAGGAATAATCGGGTTTGCATTTTATCTGCACAACTCCCCCGTTGATACAAACAGGGACTACAGTCCATTCTTCAGCTTCTCCCTGAATTTCCTTTGAGTCAGTCAATAGATACACTTGTTGGTGCAGGTACTGAGACAAGACATCATGAGCCCACATTGCTGCAGGACATAGGTCTGGTTGCTGAAATATCTGTCTGTGTAGAAATAGTTCTAACGATGCCAGTTCTTAGAATTAACGACGCGGAACATCTAAAGTAATATAAAACTGGCCGAAAGAGCGAACAAAATAATCATTGATTTTCTCCGATTTGCCACCTCGGGAACATTTCGATTATCGCTGCTTTGCCGAAGTACCTGGTGAACTCTATTTGTCGTTATAATCCGGTTGACGGTTGAAACATTAAAAAGCAGAATTAAACAGATTGGTAATGTGTGTTCTGATGCTGTCAAATACCTCTCAGGGTTTCCAAAGGTGTGACGTGAAGTATTCAAATACGATGCTACATCGCCATCGATCCACTACAAAGTAACATGGAATGGCCTTGTCACAGCACGCTGCGCTCACTTTTGCGACCACCACAGTCGTTTTATCGCTGCACTACTGGATCCGCAACTTCTGGCAGCAAATGGCGACGCAGCGATCGAAAGTGATAGAAACGGTCACCATACAGAGCAGTCACTAGTTGCGACCATCAGCACAGGTAGCAGAGAACTTGCCGGAGTTACGAGCAAGAAGTTAGTAAACAAATAAATATAATTTATCCTTTGTAACATAATAAGAACGATGACCACCTTCAGATCGGCTGCAGCCATGGTCACCAGGTAGAGACTAATGCATTTGGACAGACCGCATTCACCCTGACAAGATGGCAATTGCAGTTAAATTAACTTAAATAAATTATACTATAAAAACATTTACTATTAGTTGCTGCAGAACTATTGTTGTTGCCTTATTCCCTAGTGTGAATAATTGTTTATCGGGCCATTCTCTGGAATCAATGTAATATTCTTCTTCGCTGACCAAGTTGGGATGCGCATGACCCGATCGAGCTGATTCTACATCATGATGCAAATTTTAGATCTTGCCTGTTCCACATCCTGAAGTTAACATTCAGCTGGAAAGCGAGGGCCGACAGCAGGACGCATTCAGGCGGTTCCGTTTTGTAGTGACCAATGGTCGGCTACCAGCCCCGTAAGACGAGGTCATCAAGACCTGTTGCAAGTAGTATGCTGTCATGAAATGTAGAGTTTGGTTTAATTTCAAATTATGTGACGTCATTACACTTCGGAAAAATAACATTTCATTGACTTACTTTTAAATTTGAATTATTGCACAATTACATCGACAAAAAAAAATCCTAAATGTATTTAATTTGAAATCGGGTCATATTTGGAGACGACGGGGGAAACCCGGTCTCAGAATTTGCGAACCTCCTCTCAGGGCTATCTAGTCACAGAGACACAGATCACCAAGATTCAAGTCAGACGTCATACTCCGCGCACTCCGTCTGAATGAACTGAGATAACAGCAAGGCGTCCAGAATGTTATGTGCTCCACGAAGAGAGAGACGACAAAATTGTGAACAGATACCACGTGACAGCTAAAAAGTCAGCATTTACAAGACAGCCGTAATCAGTGGAACAGTCGTGGGAAATTCACATGTTCATGGAAAATTAATATGAATTTGGAAGCAATGCCCTAAATGAAGCTCCACAGAGTCAATAAATAATTCGTTGGATAGTTAAAAGCAAAATGAGAAACGAAACAGCTGATGAAACGGGAGGTGCGCTAATGAGACACACACTATACTCCTTACGTCAGCAGAAAGTCGTGCTGGAAATGACAAACTAATGGAGTGATGTTCATTGATTGAGCATCAAATGGCAACATGGTCAAGGTATCTCGAAACGTTTATATGTAATGTAATTGCTATTATAAAACGGCGTGCAATGATATTATCATTTCGTTCTTTCACTGTATAGTTTGTGTATTGTTTTGTGCCTTAAACCGAAATAACATGGATCGTATAGAGATAATATATATTTTAATTCCCTTAGTTTGCCATGACAGCTAAGGAAGAATCAATCTTAAGTGGAAAGAGTGAGAAAGAGTGAAAGAGAATGAGAGAGTGGGAGTGACAGGGAGCGAGAGAGAGAGAGAGAGAGAGAGAGAGAGAGAGAGAGAGAGAGAGAGAGAGAGAGAGAGAGAGAGAGAGAGAGAGAGAGAGAGAGAGAGAGAGAGAGAGAGAGAGAGAGAGAGAGAGAGAGAGAGAGAGAGAACAACGAGAACAACGAGAACAACCAGTGATACTTTGGGTTTTAAGCAATACCTGCAAGGCATCGAGTTTCCTCGTCCCTGCAGTAAAATCTCACAGTATTATTGTATTATTGTGGGAATTATGCCAAGACTAACAGAAGTCGGAGAGAGATATCAGGGCACAGAACGGACTCAGCTGGACTGTGGCTAGTGTGCCTTTGCAGTCTCCGGAAAGTTTTACGTGAGATAGTATCTCTGCAACCTGTCCTGATTAATCCTCGTGAAGGACTGCGACCTGGTGAGTTTCGCCAACACAGTATGAGTGGTATTGTCATGATCCTGTCCATGAAGTCCGTATACCGGTTCATGGTCCTGTCCAATATTCCTTATTCCAGGTTTTCTAGTTTGTCCATGTTCTGTTGAGTGCTCTAATTGAGGCATCTAATTCTCAATTTGTGCTGGCTATATAAATATCTCCTGGGGTCAGCTTCATTTGCTGGACTGTTCCTCCCCCTTCCGTTCACCTTCCTCCAGAAGGCTTTGCCAGAAGCTTTTGCCTGAAGCCTTGCTTGCTACCTCGACTGCGTCCTCGCCTGTGACCTCGCCTGTATCGCTGTCAAGTTCTACCGTTGGAGCAAGGCAGGAGCCTATCTGTGACTAGATAAGATCTGTCTGTTATTGTTTGGAACTATCTCTGAGTCCACGCCTTCGCTAGGTAGGTCCGGCCGTTTGCCGTTACCTTGAGTTCGGATCCTTATCTCTGTGTTCTATGTACCAGTCTCGGCCCTATGTTTGCTCCCTAGGAGGGGTACCGGCTCTGTATTCTTTGTCCCTGTGTACCTGTCTCTCTCAAGACCAAGGGTCTGTGTTCCTACCCTCTCAAGACCAATGATCTGTGTTCCTGCTCTCACAAGATTAATGCTCGGTATTCCCGTTCTTTCAAGACCAAAGCTCCGTGTTTAGGTGTCTCAAGATCGAGTCAAGGCTTCGGGTTCTTATGCTGTCCATGTGCCTCGTCCCTAGTCCTACTGCCAACCCTCAAGTAACCCAAGCCCCACCTAGTCCTGTAGCCAAGCCTCTAAGAACTCAAGCCCGGCCAGGTCCTGCAGTCAAGCCAGGAAAACCCACGTCTCGTCTAGTCCTGCAGCCAAGCCTCAGAGAACTCAAGTCATGCCCAGTCATATAGCCAAATCATATCTTCGCCAAGTTCCGGCGTCCGAGCCCGAAGCAAGACCCAGGTTCCGGGTCCTTTTCCAGTCTTTGGTTCGGATTCCAAGTCCAAGTCTGTGTTCCTGTCCCTGCTGTAGTCCAGTCCATTTCAGGTATTTCAGTGTCTGTGTCCTGCATTTGCGTCCGCTCCCAGCGCCCAACTTATGACAGGTATTTTCCGGTCTGCGTGTTTAGTGAGCATATTTATACATTTCCGGCTTTCAATTGTGTTAACAATAAAACAACGCAGTAATATATGAAACCATAGGTTCATAAGATATAGGAGCAGAAGTAAGCCATCCGGCACATCGAGTCTGCTCGGCTATTTAATCATGGCCTGATCCAGTTCTTCCAGTCATCCCCACTCTCCTGAATTCACCCTATACCCTTTGATGCCGTGGCTTATCAAAAATCTATCCAATTCCGCCATACGTACACCCAATGGCTTGGCCTCCCCAGCAGCACATGATAACAGATTCCACAGATTTACCAACCTCTGTCTGAAGAGATTTTTCCGAATCTCAGTTCTGAATGGATGTACTTCAATTCTTACGTTGTGCCCACTTGTCCCGGAATCCCCGACCATAGGAAATAACTTTGTCATATCTGATATGTTCAGGCCTTTTAACATTCAGAGTAATTCTGAATGTTTTAACATTCAGAGTAATTCAGTCTCCTCAACTCCACATAATATTGCCCAAGAACTGGCAGAAGGTAAACTTTTCTTTCCTGGAATCCTTCTCGTGAATTTTCTTTGAACCCTCCGTAATGTTATTATATCCTTTCTAAAATACGGAGCCCAAAACTACACACAATACTCCATGTCTGGTCTCATGTGTGCTTCATAGAACCTCAACATCACATATTCTGTCCCTTTAGAAATGAATGCAACATTTCATTCGCCTACTTCACAACCGACTTAACTTGGATTTTTACCTTTAGGCTATCTGGCACAAGGACTCCCAAGACCCTTTGCGTCTCTGCACTTTGAATTTTCACCTATTTAAAAAATTGCCTGCCCGTTTAATTCTTCCAGCAAAGTTCATGACCATACACTTTCCAACATTGTATTTCATTTGCTGCTTCTTTGCCCATTCCCCTGAACTAGGTAAGTCTCTCTGCAGACTCGCTGTTTCCACAACACCACATGCTCCTCCACCTATCTTTGTATCATCGGCAAATTTAGCTACAAATCCATTAATACCGTAGTCCAGGACATTGACATACATTGTAAAAAGTAATGCTCCCAACACCGACCCCTGTCGAATCCACTGAATCCTTTATTCCAACACTCGTTTTATACCAACCAGCTAATGCTCCATCCACGCCCGTAACTTCCCGATAAATGCATGTGCTCTTATCTTGCTAAGCAGCCTCATGTGCGACATCTTGTCAAAAGCCTTCTAAAAATTCAACGTCGACTGCGTCTCCTTTGCTAACCCTACTGGTAATTTCCTCAAAGAATTGTGGTATGCTTGGCAGGCAGAATTTTCCTTTCACGAAACCATGCTGGCTATCTTGTCATGTGCCTCCAGGTATTCCGTAATCTCATCCTTAATAATCGATTCCAACAACTTCCCAACCAGTGGTCTACAGCTTTCTTTCTGCTGCCTATAACGCTTCTTAAATAGCCTAGTAACATTTGAAATTTTCCAGGGTAATAATAATATAATATTATATTATATTACATTATATTATATTATATTATATTATATTATTTTATTTTATATAGTTTGGATAATATTGCATTAATTACATAAATGTATGAATCACCACAATCATATCCCGATTAAAAAATAATTCATTCAATTAACGTGTATTGCATTTCGAATCTAAATGAACGGCGATTTTTTTCTTTCCATTATTCAATAACAGAGATGAACAATTGGACAGCATGGACACCTTGTGCATCAAGATACAGTTAATCTACGATGCCCTCACTGCAGTACCAGGACATTGCATTACCTGGCACACCTACTGCTGCAAGCAGAGGCAGTAAATTCTGAAGATTTTGTAAATTGTGGAGTATCCTATTTTCTACCTGAAGCAGTGATATGTTGTACAAATTGGCCCATCTGACTACATCCAGTGATTCAAGGTGTTCTTATACATCAGACGAACCTTTGTTAGAACAGTTAGTGAACAAAAACGCAGTGTCAGCTATTTTTACACACTCTGTCATTGTCTATCATATTCAGCTGTACAAGGGGAATTAGATGGACCTTTACTTGATGTTGCTTCGGTTCATTTCCAGTGGAGAGGGTCGGTGCAATTCTCTTTCGTAGTGCTTAGAGTGTGAAACATTCATTTCATCATTACACTGTTCATTTTATTTTTTGAAAACAGATTTTATCTCCATCAGTTACAGTTCAATTATAACATTGGTAGTAACAGGTCGACCAACATTGATGCGAGTTCAGTGTATGTGAAATATACACTGTGAACTCCGAGAAGGGGACAATGTAGTCTCAGATTTGTCTGAGTATTGTCAGAAATGCGCCGCTCAAGCAACTTGATGGCGATAAAAACCACAGAATTCCCATCCACAGGCTGGTGGGTTAATTGTCCCACTTCCTCCAGTAAAGCCGAAACATTGGACGCCCTTACTGCACCACAAACCAATCCTAATGCCTGTGCTTTCAATACATCCACAGATGCTGCCTGGCCTGTTGGGTTCCGCCTGCAATTTGTTGATTTCCAAAAACAACATATGTTCTGATGCTTGCTCTGGAATAATCTAATGTGCACATGGGGTTATCAACGGGGTTAGTGTGCACACAGATGTGTAGGTGCGTGCAGACACGGCACCGAAGAGTGCAGTGGAACAGAGGAATATTTGAACACTGATTCATAATTAAATGGAAGCGACGTCACAAGCAAATAGGGTCTTTCGCCAGTTTCTGCCACATTGGCCTTCATAAATCAAAGTAGGGAGATTGAAACAAAAAACATAGAAACATAGAAAACCTACAGTATTGCATAGGCTCTTCGGTCCACAAATCTGAGCCAACATGTTCTTATCTCAGAACTCACTAGGTTTTACCCATAGTCCTCTATCTTGATGAGTTCTATATACCGATCCCGGTGTTTCTTAAAGTAACCTATCGTTTCCGCCTCCACCACCGCCGCCGGCAACCCAATGCACACGCTCACTAATTCTGCGTAAAAAAAAAATCGTCTGCGGTTTGAATGGGGCACAACAACGCAAGCGCGTGCAGGTCAGCCTGTGAGAATAGCGGGAAGAGTTGAAAAAGAAGACAGCTTACAGAGCGTGCGTCGGATTGGAGGAAGAGAGAGTAGGAAGGCTTTCGCTCAGCGGAGATTAGGCGATAATGGGTCAAGAAGAGGTAGGTCATCTGTTCAGAATACAGCCACAGTATGTCCGTGAAGCCGCTTTTCTGTGCTGGGAGTCAGATATGGGAGGTCCTGGAGATTCCAGGCCTTCTGGAAGCCACATCTGCAGCAGGGGCATCAAGCCACAGATCCTTAGAGATTTAGGGAAATGGAGCTGCAGCTCATTGCACTTCGTTTGGTCAGGGAGAGTGAGGAGGTGATAGAGAGGAGCTATAGGCAGATAGTCACCCCAGGACCCAAGGAGACTGAGAAGTGGGTAACAGTCAGGAGTGGCAAGGGCAAGAGGCAGTTGCTAGAGAATACCCCAGTGGTTGTTCCCCTTAATAATGTAATCAAAGACGTCCTAACTGGGGGAAGCAACAGTGGTCACGTCTCCTGCACAGAGTCTGACCCTGTGGCTCAGAAGGGAAGGGAAAGGAACAGGATGGCAGCAGGGACTGGTGACTCTATAGTTAAGGGTTATAATAGGCGATTCTATGGACGCAGTAACGCGGATGGTAGTTTGCCTCACAGGTGCCAGTGTCTGGGATGATTCTGATCGCGTTCACGATATCTTCAAGATGGAAGGAAAACAGCTAGAGTTCGTGGTACATATTGGTGCCAACGAGATAGGGAGAAAAATGGAGAAAGTCCTAAAAACAGACTACAGGGAGTTAGGAAAGAAATTGAGAAGCAGGAGCTCAAAGGTAGTAATCCCGGGATTACGTGAGATGAGTATAGGAATAGAATGAGGTGGAGGATAACTGCGTGGCTGATGGATGGGATCAGGGGGCAGGGTTTCAGGATTATGGATCATTGGGACCCTTTCTGGGGCAGGTGTGACCTGCAGAAAAAGGATGGGTTTCTCTTGAATCCCAGGGGGGCCAATATCCTGGCGGGCAGGTTTGCTGAGGCTATTGGAGAGAGTTTTTTTTTTTTGCTGGTGGCTGGTATCCGAATTGAAGTGACGGAGGTAAGGGAAGTTGGCTCCCGAATAGAAAAAGCATGGAGACAGTGCGAAAGGGAGGATAAGTAGGTCATAAACGAGGGACGCGCTCAGATCGATGATTTCAGATGCGTATATTTTAATGCCAGTTGTATTATGAATAAAGCGGATGAACGTTAAGCGTGGATCAGAACCTGGAGATAAGATTTTGTGGCCATTGCAGAGACTTCGATGTAGGGGCAGGAATGGCTCCTTCAAGTGCCAGGCTTAAGACGTTTCAGAAATGACAGGGAGGGTGGAAAAAATAAGTTGGGGCGTGACACTGCTGTTCAGAGAGGATAAGACGTCAGGATAAGACGCGAAAGAATAAGTCCAATCAAGTATTTCAGTGCAGTACTTTAGTCAGCTTGTCTTTGGTAAAGGCTCCATCTGCCTCTACTCAGCCCAGTTTTGCATCCAATCAATGTCCTGCTGTAAACTCTGTCAGCTCTCCACACTTTCCACAGCACCCCCAACTTTTGTGTCATCATCAAAGTTACTAACCCATCCCTCGACTTCCTCATCCAAGTTATTTATAAAAATTACAGATCCCCGAGGCACACCACTGGTCACTGGCCTCCATGCGGAATATGACCTGTCGACAGCAACTCTTTGCCATCTGGGACAAGCCAGTTCTGGATCCACAAAGCAATGCTCCTTGGATCATATGCCTCCTTACTTTCTCAGTCAGCTTTGCATGGGCTACCTTATCAAACGACTTGCTGCAATCCATATATACTACGGCTCTACCTTCATCAATGCCTTTCGTCACATACTGAAAAAAAAAATCAAACAGGCTGATCAAGAACGATCAGACTTTGGCAAGGCGTTGTTGACTTTTCCTAATCATCTCTTGCCTGTATAAATGGCTATAAATCCTGCCACTCAGGATCTTCTCCATCGACGTACCAAAGACTGAAGTAAGATTCACTGGTTATAATTTACTGGGCTATCCCTACTCACTTTCGTGAATAAGGGAACAATATACAAAATACCTCAATGCTCCGGAACCTCTCACTACTCATTGATGATACAAAGCTCATCACCAGAGGCTAAGCAATCTCCTCCCTCATTTCCGTCAGTAGCCCAGCGTACATCGGTACATCCCGTCCGGTCGCAATGACTTATCCAATTTGATTCTTCCCAAAAGCTCGACACATCCTCTTCCTGCATGTTTGCATGCTCAAACAGTTCGGACTGCTGCAATTTATCACTACAATTGCCAAAATCCTTTTCTGTAGTGATTACTGAAGCAATGTATTCAATAAGTACCTCTGCTATCTCTTCCCAGTCCATACACACTTTTCCCCTGTCACACTTGATTGGTCATATTCTCTCACATCTTATCCTCTTGCTCTTCACATACTTGTATAAGGCTTTTGGGTTTCCCTTAATTATGTCCGCCACGGTTTTCTCATGGCCTTTTCTGGCTCTACTAATTTCATTCTTCAGCCCCTTCCTGCGAGCCTTATAATCTTCTAGATCTCTATCATTGCGTAGTCTTTTGGGCCTTCCATTAGCTCTACTTTTCTTCTTGACTATATTTACAGCAGGCATTGTACACGACGGTTACGGTACCCCACCTTACTTTCAAATGTCTCATTGAAATGTACCTACGCAGAACTCCACGCAATTATCGCCTAAACGTTTGCCACATTTCTTCCGTATGTTTCCCTGAGAACATTTTTTCCCTCAATTCATGCTTCCAACTTCCTGCCCGAATATCCCGTTGTAACAATTAAAGGTTTCCTTAAATTGTCTGTTCCTATCCCTCTCCAATGCTACGGAAAAGGAAATAGAATTCTGATCACTATCTCCAAAAAGCGCTTCCACGGATAGACTTCACACCTGACCAGATTTATTTCCCAATACACAATAAAGTACAGCCTCTCGTCTTGTTCCCACCTACATATTGTGAGAAGAAATTTTCCCAAACACACTTAACAAACTAAACCACATCTAAACCTGTCATTCTAGTAAGTTGCCAATCAATACTTGGGAAATTAATTTTTCCCACCACAACAACCCTGTTATTATCACATATTTGCAGAATCTGTCTCCCTATCTGCTCCTCGATGTACTTACATGTTATGTTGAAGTTTTACAAGACGTTGGTAAGGCCTAATTTGCAGTTTTTTTGTTACCTGCCAACACGAAAAATAAATATTAACCAAATTGAAAGAATGCAAAAAAAATTACAGAACGTTTTCTGTGACTTGAAGTCCTGTGTTGTGGGGAAAGATTGAACAGGTAAGGACGTTATTCCTGGAAGTACATGAAAATGATCTGGTATTACATAGAGGTATAAAGAGTTATCAATTTTACAAATAGGGTATTTGCTGGTACACTTTTTATCCACTGAGGTTGAGTGAGACTGTAACATACGGTTGCAGTTCGTGAGTGAAAGGTGACATACCGATGGGGAACCTAAATGAGGATTGCTTCGTTCAGTGACTGCTGAAGTTGTGATAAGAGTAGTCTGCTGTAGTGTAAGATGCGGGTTTGATTCCATTGAAGAGAAGTCCGCATGGGTATATATAGAGGTAGTGGACATAGGCCTACCGTTCAGGTGTGGTTATGGAACTGAGCAGAATATCAATTCGGTATGCACCAAATGGGCAAGCGAGTTTGTTTCTTTGTTATAGTATTTTCTGACTGCAAATGAAATCTGGATAAAGAGCACACTGATTGAGCCTGTTTCGAGAAGGAAGCAGAGTCCTTGAAGCACTTCTTGATCGGGGCAAAAAGTGTACAGGTACTGGGCATCCATCGTAATAAATGCGGCAATAAGGGCCAGGAATGTTAAAGTTTTTGAAGTGTTCCCGAGCATGTGCTGTTCGAATAATAATAATAATAATAATAATAATAATAATAATAATAATAATAATAATAATAATAATAATAATAATAATAATAATAATAATAATAATAATAATAATAATAATAATAATAATAATAATAATAATAATAATAATAAACTAATTAAACGAGGTATACGGACATGAGCCCTATGGGGCAGTGGCAGGGACAGAAAATGGGCCTGTGCACGCGCAGATATAGAATCGAACTCACACAGAATAATATCCACAGAAAGAAACAACCAGAGATATACAGACAGCATAACACACAAACACAACAAGATCAGGCACACAGCAACGACACTATATAGAAAGAGTAAAAAGTAATGTTCCCATCACAGACCCCTGTGGAATCCTCTGGTAACCAGCTGTCAGCAAGAATATGATCCCTTTATTCCAACTCTCGTTTTATGCCGACCAACCAATATTCCACCCACGCTAGTAACTTCCCTATAATTGCATGTGTTCTTATATTGCTAAGCAGCGTCATTTGAGACATCTTGTCAAACGCCTTCTGAAATTCTACGTGTACTGCTTCTCCTTTGCCAACCCTGCTGGTAATATCCTCAAAGAATTGTAGTATGCTTGGCAGGTAGTATTTTCCTTTCAGAAAACCATGCTGGCTATCTTGCCATGTGCCTCCAGGTATTCGGTAATCTCATCCTTAATAATCGATTCCAACAACTTCCCAACCAGAGGTCTATAACAGGTCTATCGATTTCTTTTTGCTGCCTACCACCATTCTTAAATAGCGTAGTGACATTTGCAATTTTCCAGCGTAATACTAATATTATAATATATTATATTATATTATATAGTTTGGTAATATTGGATTAATTATATAAATGTATCAAACACTACAATCATATCCACGTAAAAATTTAAATCATTCAATCATTCATTCGAAATGCATTTTGATTCTAAATTAACGGCGATTTTTTTTTCCATCATCCAATAACAGAGAAGTGGAATTGGACAGCATGGACACCTGGTGCATCAAGATACAGTAAATCTACGATGCCCAAGTGCAGCAAAAAAAAAATTAAATTACCTGGCACATCAACTGCTGTAAGCAGAGACAGTAAATTCTGACGATTTTGTAAATTGCAGAGTATCCCATTTTCTACCTGCAGCAGCGATCTGCTGTACAAATTGGCCCATCTGTCTACATCCAGCAATTCCAGGTGTTCTTATACATCAGGCGAACCATGGTTAAAACAGTTAGTGATCCCCTTGATCACAGTAGGCACAATCCACTGAACAAACACGCAGTGTCAGCTATTTTACCCACTCTGTCATTGTCTATCATATTCTGCTGTACAAAGGGAATTAGATGGACCTTTACTTGATGTTGCTTCGGTTCATTTCCAGTGGACAGGGTCGGTGCAATTCTCTTTCGTAGTGCTTACATTGTGAAGGATTCATTTCATCATTACACTATTCATTTCATTTTTTTGGGGGGGGTGGGGGGAAACAACGTTATCTCCATCAGTTACGGATCAATTATAACATTGGTAGTAATAGGCCGACCAATATTGAGGCGAGTTCAATGTAGGTGAAATATACACTGTGCACTCCGAGATTGGGACAATGTAGTCTCAGATATATCTGAGAATTGGCAGAAATGCTCTGCAACAAGCAACCACATGGCAATGAAAACCACGGATTCACCATCCGCAAATCAGTGTGCATCTTTACATTCGCCTACACCAACCTAAATCTGTACAATCGCCAAATGAGTGTGTACGTAAATGCGCTGACTCCCGCACAGGCATAATTGATTATCTCAGAGCAGGACTCATTTCAAGCAATTCAGAAAATGTCTATTTCGACATTAAAATCCACACACACTCCAGATTGGGAGACACAAACAAATCAGGGTGTAACTTCAAATCCGTAGGCACATCTATATTCAACAAGACATACCGCAATCTCCGAGCATCAACAAATCCATGTGCAAATACTCATCATTTCCCCGTTATGTCTGAACCACGGTGCAAGGGGTGGACGACACACTCCACAAAGCATGGCGCAACAACATATTCTAGAATGCACCACTCAATCACTGCATACCCAATATCCCTGGGGCACCTTAAATCTGCATAATAGGATACATAAATCATTTCAAACAGTTCATAAAATGACCGTCTCCACATGGCAGACCCTCACGCACCCCAAAATTCGTTTGTAACATCAGATCGGCCGAGACACCCGAAACTCAGCAACATGAAATGAGTGTGGGCACCCATTTTTGCCAGCTGACCTCAACTGCTCAATCACTATCTCGGTGTTTTTAGACAATTTTCCAGAACACATCCCGAAATCATTCTGCATCACCAAAACGGTGTGCACACCCATATTGGCGGTCACAAATTCAGTGCTCTATCCCACTTGTTTGCGCACCTGATCGTGTAAACAGTTCCGAAAGTGGCTGCTCCGACATTAAAAACGGAGGGCCAAATTTCGTATGAAAATCCCGAGTAACAACGTCAAACCTAAAAACACAGTATGAACAGAATTGGAAAAAAATGGAAGTGCATTGATTAATAAAGTCCCTATAAATGAAACAAACTTGGCTCTCCCGCCCAAGCTTTCAGCCAATTGCTGTCATTTTACGTTATCATTTCAATGCCACTCAATTAACAATTGAGTGGTCTGCTCCGCCTGTGACTCACACTCCTCTTCTCCTGTAGCAGCAGGCTTCGTGCCGAGAACCAACAGCGTCTACCAGAGCTGCGACGTTGAACCTAGGCATTTTTCCATTTATTCACCATTGAGTTAACCCAACGCACTCCTCGCTGAGGCGCTAATTAGGCATTAGAAATTAGACTACTGCTTCGCGTCGCTACACCGAGTCGAGAGAACCTTGTCTTTGAAGTTTACCGCTCCGGCCGCGGGAGACGTGACTTGCAATTCGCCCCGTTCCGCTACACTTTCTTTTTCCCGGAGTGAACCGTCCATTGCTCCCGCCTCCCGCTCCTGGGGCCCCAATATAACCAGGCTGTTCCACTACCGTTATGTCAGTGCTGGTCTGAACTAAAGCGAAGTTTGTGCCCATTATTTTAACAAATCTCCAGCTCACAATCGTATTTTTCGCTACAGTTTAGCTGCAATTCAAAGTCGATTTAACAATTCATGAGGAGTACGAATATATATCAACTCAATATGCACATACTCATTGCCAGTAACCCGGTGGATTAACACCACCACTTAAACCCGGCAGCATCCATACCAACTTATCGTAAACACATTACTTTACAATAGTTTAACACAGAATTAAACACACGTCCCATTGGTTCAATGCAGTAGCACACAGCATAAAACGTAATCAATCCCGGACGAGCCCCCACAATGGTAACCATTAGGTTCCATTGGTCTCATAAGTAAAGGGAGACAATCTCTAGCCCTGCCAAGCGGGTGAGATTGAGATGCGATCCTACCTCGGAAACACCTGTTTGTGAGGGCGCTGCGTGATTTGTTACCCTGTAACAAATCAGTACCAGGAAGTGTCAGACAGTACAGCACATACAATTACACGATTTAGCATTATAATTCTTAATTTCTCTACACGGTTATTGAGGAGAAAGCAAAACAAAAAAAAAGTAAAGGGCCCATTGAAACAGACTATTGTGCACAAGTGGAGCTGAGCTTGTATCCGGGTATACATTCTATCAATACTTCTCATCATTTACTATACCTCTATCACATCTCACCTCATTCTCCTTTGCTCCAAAAAGAAAACTTCTGGCTCGGTTAACTTTCCTTTATAGGACTTTACCTCAGCTCCAGGCAGTGCCTTGGTACGTCCCCCTGCACCCCCATTAAAGCTCCCAAATCCTTCCTTTAATAAATTTCTACGAACAGTAATACTATCGCTAATACTTTGTTGTTTGCCCCAGTTTACCATCCAAACTAAACTAAAGATACCACCTCTGGCGGATGCAAGTGGATCCAATGGTCAAGCAGATGCCTTCATGCATTAGTATATTTACCTTGTAAAGGGACAGGAAATATGGTGCGTTCAGCTTACCGCGATGCCCGGAAATACGTCAACACTACGGTTTGACATGTTAACGAAGAAAGGATTTTCAAAGAAAAGTAGGCGAAACTATGAACCGAACTGACAGAACAGATAGAGATAAGTAACACTGAAATCATTAACATACATTTGGACAGTTGCATCGATGGAATAGGTGTATCTGGATATGGCTGACAAGCGGGCAAGATATTAGCTTAGTTAGAGGTCATGACGACAAAGACCAGTTGGGCGGAAATACTTATTTCAGTCTCTGTAATCCCAGGAATCTGTGATTGAATGAATAAATGGCAGACCTGCCATGCGCACTAATGTTTTGCAACATTTGTTTCCATACTCTGCCAACGTGCAGTTCGTGTCGCTCGTTGTCAGTACAGCAGCCCACTGAATCTAAACCTATACTTCATTTCATTCTTCAGCTTTTCTCTGCACTCTGCCTACATTAGCTCATAGGCACACGTGTTGGAGCAGAATCTTATCCTTAAAAACATACATACGAGCTGTTGTTTCGTAAATGGCGGATGATAGAAAATACTGACCAGCGTGGTTGACATTGACTAATGGAGCGAACGACTTATTCATTATAACCGCAATGGCTGTTCTTTTGCTGCAGTATCGTGCCCGCAGAGTTTGTCAGCCAACTCTGATAGAGCAATTGAAAGTGAAACTCATTGTAATTCAAATGACACTGCCGCTATTTACAACACTCAGTACAAAAGACTGAGCTCAAATTTCAGTGATAATCAATAAATTAGTGTAGCAATAGATGTAGTTGTCTAGACAGTCGCAATGAAGACAACTAGCATGAGATCTCTTTTTGCCATTTCTACCTGGTACGGGGATGCATTTCCAAATTCCACATATTCCCAGGGAAAGGATCACAATGGCCGTTTAATTAAGTTAAAACTGAACTGTTTGACTTGCTGAATTGTTGATATGAAAGAGACATATGTAGCGAAATAAAACACAGTTCTCATTTACAGATATGAAATGGAAAGAGCTGATTGTGCAAAATCAGCTGGCAAATTCCCCCTAAGAGCTGTCAAGTTATTTTTGTTGTACAGTTGCATTATTTTCTAAAGATAGAAGCTGCAATATAGACACTATATACGGTAATCCTTCTTTCATTGGGCAACATGACTGGTCGTACAGTGAGTGTTTCGTGTAGATATAATCAAGGCGTGGGGGTTCCACGACTAAATATATGTCAGAAACAGACTCTAAATAAAATAACGTGGGACTGGGGACGATAGGAACTGTTCCAAAATTATTTATCAGAGATATAATGAAGGCTTGGGACTACCAAACACAGGGAGAGCGCGGTTAGAAGTTATTGATATTTTACGTGGCAGATACCAACTCGTTCGATTTTAATGCAATGTGTCTTAAATGCCGTCAGGAAATTTGCCTTCCCACATTGGATATTCTGAGCCTTTTAAAATTTGCAAAAGAATAAAAGAAAAAATGCAGGGAACAATATATGAAAATAAAACACTTGAAAGAAAAAGCAACAAAATGTCAATGGAGAGAGGGGAAATGGGAGAAATTTCAGTGGGAGAAATATGAGTACTTCGTGATAAACAGTGCAGTTCTATGGGAAAAATGGTATTGAATGGTATGTTTGCAGATAGTTTTGTGAAGCAGATTTCTTACGATAGTCACAGATGACAACTCTACCCAATATCAGTTTAGACTTTCGAGATACAAAACTAATCTAATCATTTTCGACGTTGTTTCTCATCCAGATTAACCACTGTTGTGGCACCAAACCAATATGACAGCAAAAAGATGGTATGGACATTTCTCTTCTTATTCCCCTTCTTTACTGAATTGAAAAATCAAACTGAACGCCTTTCTTTAACATTAGAAACATAATAAACTTCGCCTATTGTTATTAGTGGTAATTATTCGAGAGTGATAGTTGTAAAAGTATTGAGAACAATGAATATTTTACGTGAAATGCACCAATACTGTGTCATCGAGAAAGAAAGTACAACGTTCTCGTATGAAGTATGAATAAGAAAATTAAACATCATCGTTATTTTGTGATTTCACCGAGGGAGCGATTTTAATTGCACGATGACGCAAATAATATAAATGAAAACAAGCCTGATATGTTTGTTTTGAGGACTGTTACTGATGTGACTGACCACGTGGTTTGATTAATTGTCTGAATGCACTTCAGTCTCCTGTATAAGAGATTGCAAAACAATCAAAGGTAGATATCGGCAGTTGGACTATTTTCAACTGTCACCATTTAACACAGAAAATGGGTTATCCAGCAATTTACAACATCGCGAGAGTTTACTATCCTGTACTAGCAGCGATTGGCATTCCTGGTAAGTAAATGGAATTAGGTACAACTTCTTGCGTGTGTTCTGCTCTTCTAGCTTTTGTTGCGGATGGTGTCTCATCTGATGCGCGTTTTAAGGCTGTTCAGGTTTACCAGTAAGTATTGTTCTGAATGTGATTCTGCATCAATATAGAAACTCAAATATTTACTAAAATGAAAACAAAATATTTAGCACCGCTCTCTCTGCGAGCTTCCTGATTTTTCGGCAAAACAGAGTTTTTTTTCTCTCCGCCTTATTGCAACGAAAGCGATTTTTTCCCTACTTATTTTTCGAAATGTCTTTGAAATTGCCACGGTAACCTGAGAAACTTTCCCGTTTTACCGGGTTCTCCTTCTTTAGTCAGTTTTAATTTATGTAAGGTTAGATAAGATGAGATCCATCTCACAAGGTGAAGGAGTAAAAATTAATCTCTGGCGTCTCCGTCGCATTGTAGAATATTGATGTTTATTTGGCACCGAAACAAGCATTTAGCTGCTCTGTTCCTCCACTCTCAAAATTTTATCCCCGAAAAAAAGTCTTCTTGATTTCATTTTATTCCCTCAATATATAAACCTTCAGCAGTCTAAGCTGAAATCATGGTTGTATCATGAAATCTAGATCGATAAGTTGCCAACTGAAAAACCTGTTGTCAACTGGAAAGTTGCAGTTCAACTGTTACTCGGATCTGTCGTTATCACGCAACCGATGGAGCCTGGAAATGCAACATTTCCACTCTCCGAATCCATTACCTGCCTGGCCCAGCCAAGGATCAGATGTCCGAGGTTCACTCAGTCAGATTCACCACACGTCTATGCATGCATATCAAGTAAAAATGATCCGGCTTTCTGCGCATAAACCTAACCCTTCTTTGTTTTCTTGCAGTTAATTTAATGGCGATTGTGATCCTGTATCTGGGAAACTGCGGACTCTCTAGATGCATTTCCCGTTACTTGATGGGAATGGCAGCAGCCGACTTATTGGTTGTTGTTTTCGCTGTTGTACTCGATCAGATCAGCAATATTTATATTTATGCCCGTCCTTTGCATATTACACCGGTTTGTGCCGTGACGCTTGTCCTGGGACTCGCAACCATGGACTGTTCTGTTTGGCTCACGGTGGTTTTCACGTTCGATCGTTGTATTGCAATCTGCAGTCAGAAGCTGCGGGAACGGTACTGCACCGAAAGGACAGCGACCATTATGATAGTGATTGTGGGTTTAGGAAGTTGTGCGAAGAATGTTCCATTACACCTTTTGATAGAACCTTACCTTATCATTGATAATATACCCTGGCGATGCATTTTGTCATTGGATTTCCTTACTTTACCAGCGTGGAAAGCATACCAATTGTTTAACACTATCACTACACCTTTACTACCGATCAGTTTGATTCTACTTTTTAATGCTTTAACAGTCAGTCATATTATCGCGGCAAACAGAGCTCGCTGCAGGCTCAGGAAGAGCAGAGAGAAAAAGAATGATCCGGAGGTGGAGAACCGGAGAAAGTCAATATTTTTGTTGTTCGCTCTATCAGCCAATTTCATATTGTTGTGGATTCCCTATGTTGCATACACTATGAACTGGCAAGTTCAGAATTACTTTTACACAGACAAACATCTGAGTACCCCGACGTATATCCTGCAACAGCTTGGGTTCATGTTCCAATTTCTCTGTACCTGCACCAACACGTGTATCTACACTGTGTCACAGAGGAAATTCAGGAGGGAGCTGAAGGGTGGAATCATACATTTGGTTACGTTATGCTGTCGGCTCTGTAGGTGAATCGCAAACCGAATTGTAAGCTTTGAAGGGAGTTGAAATGCATTTCTATGTCATTAATATTTAAGCTAAATATGTCTATGTTCCTTCAGCCATGTTAGCGAATGTTCGTAGTTTGTCGGTTTCAGTAATGTCAGCAAAAATAATTCCCATCATGCGGGAAAATAAACAGCAAAAAGCCGGCGATGTTATCGCTATATTAGAAGAAATTGTATTCAAAGTTTTGGATTAATCCCAGAATCTGGGGCAAAGAACCATGTGGAGCCAGCATGATTCTGTTCTAATTCACTGGATTATGGGCATTCTGGGCATTCTGTGACAACTGGAGAAATGAGCCTAAAACATGGCAGCAGCCGATTTATTGGTTGTTGTTTTTGCTGTTGTACTCGATCAGATCAGCAATATTTATATTTATGCCCTTCCTTTGCATATTACACCGGTTTGCACCATGACGCTTGTCCTGGGGCTTGCAACCATGGACAGTTCCGTTTCGCTTACGATAGTTTTCACGTTCGATCGCTGCATGGCAAGCTGCAGTCAGAAGCTTCGGAAAGGGTACTGCACCGAGAAGACAACGACTATTATGATAGTGATTGTGGGTTTAGGAAGTTGTGTGATGAAAGTTCCATTATGCTTTGCGATAGAACCTTATTCTATCATTGATAATGTGCTCTGGCGATGCATGTTGTATCTCCAAAATGCTAATGTAAGTTAAAGTGCGGTAGGATAATTACCATTGTAACAGTGCAAGCTATGTGACAGTTGCCTTTTCATTCTGAAAGCACACGGTTCCTTCCAACTGCATGACGCCCCAGTTTGACCCATAAATAGAGATGTGAAGCAGACTTCCTGAGAGGAGTTTGTATAAATAAAAACAGCTATGGACTGAAAAACAAAGCTCCCAGCCTCTCTCAAGTAAGGTTGTCAAAGGTTACAAGGGAGAATGCGGGGAGTGGGGCTGAGAGGAACAACACATCAGACCCGCTATAAATATGGAAGCAGGTATAATTAAAATTTTATAAAACGCTGGCGTGGCTTCAGTTGGAGAATTGTGAGCAGGTTTAGACCCAGGTATAATGTGCTGAAACTGTAGAATTCCCAATGGAGGTACACGCAAATAATTCCAGTATTGAAAGGCTTGTCATATGAAGAGCGTTGGGTGGCTCTGGCTTGTATTTACTAGGATTCAGAAAAATGAAGGGTGAACTCATTGAAATGGTGAAAGGCCTTGATAGCGGATGTGGAGAGGATGTTTTCTCTGGTGAGAAAACGACCAGAGAAGACATCATCAGAACAGAGTTATATCCTTTCGTAGCGGGCTAAGGAAGAGTTTCTTTAGCAAGAGAATGGTGATTCTATGGTAGCACTAATCATCCGTTCATCAATTCAGCATTGAAAATGAACAGTAGGGAATTTCATCCCCTATAATGTTCTAGAAAATAACTGCACATTAACTTGTAAACTCAAAGCCAACCTCTATTTTCATTTCGGGTTAATTTTCCTGGTTATTAAAATGCCCATTCTGCAGTTGTATTGAACCTAATATCTTATGTTTACTAATATTATGATTTTTTTAAAAATCGCATATTACGATGATTTCCGAACAGGACCCGAGTAACACTGCGCATGTGATCTGTGATGAATTCTATAACGGTGCAAATTAAACATTTGGTGACATTATTTTCTCGGCTCATGGTTAAAACACAACCCCAATTGTAAGTTTTTGGTACATCGAACACTTTTCTGTATCTTTTACATGTTTAGTAAATATGCAAAATACTGCAGTAGCCTGATAAGCGAACGTTAGTAGCTAGGATTCGGATTCAGGTTTAATTTGAAAGGCTATTACCGTGAAAGATATTGATTACCGGCGGCAAAACTTGCAGTGAAAAATAAAACTATAAATTGCGATAAAAAGTAATTTAATTTAAATATGTAATACAAAAAGAGAAGGAAATACTGAGGTAGCATTCATGCATTTCCCGTCCAGTTAGAAATCTGATGGCATTGCGAATGAAAGTTTACCTTTTGCGAGCAGGCAAAGCTGTGTTTTGCTTCGCCACGGCTTAATTAACCAAGTCCAAAACTTCCCTTTCTTCAATCTCGCCCTTACGACACAGGTCATCGTGATTGTGGGGGTGTGGCCAGGGTAAACCGGTGTGTACCTAGGGTTAGTGAGGGTGTCTATCGCCTTGGATCTTAGTATTAGGTTTGAGGGTAGATTTGGTGGATGTATATATGTGGCTTGGCGAGATTAGGCTCCGGAATTTTGCGTGGTGAACTCGGAAGTGCTATGGTGGATAGGGTCGTGAAGTGAAGCCAGGTTAATCCGGCCCATGCCTTTCATTATCGTGATCCGACGCCACTTGGTTTAATGAACCGGGTGTGCACTGGGAAACATCATAAGTATTGCACCCACGAGTTATTCGGTGTTTCGGGTCTCCAATCATTAGACAGGCGACCCAGCCAGGATTGTTGAGGTTCGGTTTGTGTTTATCCCATGGACCAAGATGATGAGAGGTTTATATTTCTGAAGGCAATTATATTTTGAAACAGCAATAACTGGTCTATGTACGCCTGGGATTGCATTGGTTATATTGACAGTATTTCTTGGGTTTCAGTATCACTCCAGTTTAATAGTGACTTGTTTTCTGTGGAACCAGCTTGGGTTTAACTTATTGGATCTCTGTCGCCTTTTTGGTATCTGGCCTTTTTATTAGCATTCTGTGGACTGGGAGAATGAAGAGCGTCCAAGGTTAGGTTGAGACTATTCGGGCAGTGGGAGAATCAGCCCTTTAGTGTTTGTAGTTCTCGATCTGGAGATGCAGTATCACTTCACCCTGCCACTTTGTTTCTGGCCCATGCTGTCATCATCTTGGTCCGTGACTTGCCTTTAATGAGATCTTCCTCCTCGTTAACCTTCATTCTGGAGTTTCAGTTAAAATCGTGGAGTTTTTGCTTACCGATAGTGTTTCAGAGGTGGGAGTGTCACGTACCCCGTGACCGGGGTAAATTTGCGGTATTTAGTTGGATAACGTTGGAGAGAGAGAGAGGTGAGAGGTGAGCTGATGTCGTCGATCTTCCCGTCGTGTTCCGAAATCCTGTTGTCGTCACCGACTTTGACTGAAATAACATGCGACCATTCTTCAGTGGTGGAATTATCACTCAGGCAAGGATGGACATACAAATAATACCCCACCAGTCGCACCTTTTTTTTTCCGGTGAGCCATTGATCGATTTCCCCGAATCGATCCTCCAAAAACACAGCTTTTTGTGGGTGCACAAGGCTCGTTCAGTGTCCGAAATTGCGTGTCTGCTGGTTTGTCTCTGTGTAATAACGGACCTGGTTTTTATCTCCACATGTTGGACTCCAGCTGTCCATCAATCTGCTCCGCCCTCCTCGTTATGCAGGAACTTTTCAAGCAGGTAAGTGATCTAGGGGAAAAGTAAACAATTTGCAGTGACACCATAAGATCAATCTTTCGACAGTTTCTCTCTCCCCCTCTCTCTCTCTCTCTCTCTCTCTCTCTCTCCCTCTCTCTCTCTCTCTCTCACTCTCTCTCTCTCTCTCTCTCTCTCTCTCTCTCTCTCTCTCTCTCTCTCTCTCTCTCTCTCTCTCTCTCTCTCTCTCTCTCTCTCTCTCTCTCTCTCTCTCTCTCTCTCTCTCTCTCATTCATTGCGCTGTACGCCTCCCTCTCTCTCTTAATAGCAGCACAGTTCATAATGGGGTCTATTGTGGACCCCGTTACAATGTAAGTTTACCCCTAAAAGGGGAGTTTTAAAGA
Source organism: Hypanus sabinus (assembly GCF_030144855.1). Taxonomy (NCBI): domain Eukaryota; kingdom Metazoa; phylum Chordata; class Chondrichthyes; order Myliobatiformes; family Dasyatidae; genus Hypanus; species Hypanus sabinus. Next base: position 58,492,673 of record NC_082706.1, on the reverse strand, counting down.
GACTGGGCGCTGTGATCTGGAGGTTGTGTAGTATCTAATTGAGGGGTGTTGTGGGGAGGGACAGGCCTGGTGGTAGAGATAGGTAATGGGGCTGGAGGATTCACGGCGAATGGAGGTGGTGTTGGGTGGTAACTTAAATTGCGAGGCGGGGGTTCTGCGGGACCTTGCTGTAAGAAGGAGGGCTGCAATGGGAACCGAAGTGCTGGTGATAGTGGGTGAATCTGGCATCTTAATAGGGTGAGGGCTTGGGTTTATGGGGGTGTGTAGGAGAGTTGAAGATGTTAGGTTTAGGGGTAGGACAATGGACTGTTACGTAAGCCCTTTTGTGGTGTGTGGCTTGGACTATTTGGGGTGCTGTCTGGTTTGGTTGCGGTGTGTGGTCCACTGGACGTTAGGGTGAGGTAATGGGTAGGGTTGGGGATGTTTTCGGGGTGGCATGGTACTGGTGATGTGTGGTGAACTTGACTGCATAGTGGGGAAAGGGCTCAGTTTTGTGGTATGTGTAAGAGGTTTGGAGGTGATAGGATTAGTGGTGTGGCTGAGGGGGGTGGGTTTGCAGGACGTAGCGGAGCAGGTAGAGGTTGAAAGAGCAACCAAACAAATGGTGGGGCGTAGTGCGAGATGGGACAGTGGGTGGCTGTGTTACCTGATCCCGTTTGTGTGGTCTGGCTTGTGTTATTATGGTTGCTGTCTACTTTTGTTGGGGTGTGCGGTCCATTGGAATTTGGGATTGGGGGAAGTGTAGATTTGGGGATGTTTATGGGTTGGCGTGGCACTGCTAATGTGGGTGAAACTGGCTCCCCTAGTGCGGAAAGTGCCCGGGTTTATGTGGGCGTGCAAGGGGGTTGGAGGTTTTAGGATTAGGGTATGGCTGGGTGGTGGGACCACGGGACCTTGCAGCGCTGAAAGGGATTGGAAGAGCACCCAAACCGTTCGTGAAATGGGGTGAACTTGGCCCCCTGGTGGAGAGAGGACTTCAGGTTTATGGGGATGTGTCGGATGCGTGAAGTTGTTATTAGATTAGATTAGATTCAACTGCATTGTCATTGTGCCGAGTACTGATTAAAATAAATGAAATACCGTTCGAAACTATCCAGAAATGCAAAGAATAGTGTTATTTACAAAATAACTGCGATATGTTTCGGAATATGGCTGAGGAATGTGGATGCAGGCCTCCCAATGGGGGATGACGGAGGGAAAGGAGCATGGGTCCCACTGTTAATTGGGCCACTTTGTGGTGGTGTTGTCAGGGTTATATGGGGTTTTCTCCGGTTTACTTGGGGTGTGTGATCCTTTGGATGCTTAGATTAGTTTAGAGAGGTGGGGTCGAGGGATGTCCACTGTGTAGTGGGAGCTAGAGCTGGTGGTGTAGGGTGAGCTTGGCACCCTCGCGAGAAAAGGACCTGTGTTTATGTGGGAGTGAAAATATTAGGTTTCAGGGTAGGGCCTTGTGATGCATATGCAGTCTTCCCTATAGGGGGAAGCTGGGGGTTTGGGGTGAGTGTTGTATCTGGTTCACACTGGGCTTTAGGAGTCTATTCTTCCTAGTGTTTATCCCTTGTAGAGGTCTGATTTCTATTTTTATCCCTTTCCATTCTGTTTAGGTGTTACTATTTGGGAAAATGGATTCTTTTTGAGGCATAGTTGTTGGACTCTACTTCCAAAGTAAGACATATCATTTCTATTTAATGGTCACCTGTCATAATTTTTTTTCTGGATGGGTGACTGAGGGGAAACCTCCTAGGGTTGCCAACTCTCTCACTCCCAAATAAGGGACAAAAGTAGCAGTCAAATACGGGGGAAGGGTCATCTTCAAGTGATTATCTTCCAACCCAAGCAAGGGTTAGACACACCGGTAGATTCCACAAGGTCTCCTTTACACGCACTGATTATCAGAGTTCGATTCCTCCTAATCGATCCTCAGCCCCACCCTTGAAAGCTCAGTAGCGTCTGCGTGTCCTGCGAAAGAGACAGTTACGATAGTGTAAATACCAGAGTATGGAACACCAGCTGTCCCCATCTCATCCCTATCTCTCTCTCTGAAGCAACCTGCTTGCGCTTTACGTCTCTCTCTTACAGGCCCGGTTCTTAAAGGCACTGTCCATAATGAGTAAAACGTAAGGTTCCATTACACTAAGATCTATCTGTAAGCGTGCCCTCTGGTGATTACAGAGTAGTAGCAGTCAAATAGGGGACAAGTTTGGTCCCCTAGGGGCAAACCAATTTAGCCCAATGTACCGGTTGTCCCGACTAATACTGGACAGTTGGCAAGCCAATATTCTCCTCTTCCACCTTACTCTGGTTTTCTCAGTAATTTTCTTAATTATTGGGTGCAGTGTTGGCCTTCTAGTGGGCATATATTAGTTTCCAGGTCCCGGATTGCCAAGGAGTGCATTCCATGCTCCAGGAAGTGCCGACTAACTGGTCTGTTTTGGTTTCCTCTTGTGATATTAGTGAGTTGCCCTGTGAGCCTGGTTCACAAGCTGTTGTCTGTCTCCCCTATGTATATAATATAGCATTGCATTTACTACATTCTTCTGATCACAAGTTACCCTCTGCTCCATCTCTGCCAACTTTCCTGTAGCTCAGTTGTTTATGCTTTTTGAACTTCGCAGGTATATGCATGCCCTGCAGTTTCCCACCTCACAGTTTAACGCTGCTCGTAATTTGGTACTGACTAGTATGTCTCAAGTTTCTACCCCTTCTGAAGGCTGAAACTGTAGAATATTGTCCCACTGGCTCCCCTTCGGCTTTTAGTCCTACAAAAGTGTGCTTTGACTGCCTTGTTAATGAGCATTGCCATTCCACTCTATCCTGTTATCAAGGATAGTTTCCTTGTTGTGTTATTCTGAAGTTGGGGATTTCTGATACTTTTTAAAAAAAATAAAATATGATGTGTCTGAATCTCCGTCTGCCGTGTCTAAGTGCAGTGAAGAGGATAGTAATGGTCTGGTGGAAGTTCTCCGCCCTGGTGCAATTGCGGTGAAACCGGGTCAGCTGTCCTTTGACAATGCCTCTGAAGGTGCTTTTTGGATGGTGACTCGTTGTGTAAAGGAGGGTGTGTGTGTGTGTCTGTTTTTTAAATTTTGATAGCTAGTTATTTGTTGCTATTTTCTGGTGCTAGTTTAAGTACCGTTGTGTCAAGAATGTCAATGCTCTCCCTTCTGGTAGTGGCTTTAACCTTAATAATTAATGATGAGCGTTTTAGATGTGAATGAATTTCTCTAATTCTGCCTCCGAATGTGTCCACACCCCCCAGATATCATCCAGCTATCTAAAGAGACACATGTGTTTTTAGGACACTTTGTGTAAACTGTCTCCTCCCAATTTCCTATGCATATATTGACAAAGCCTGAAGCAAACTTCTTTCCCATCGCTATGTCCTTGACTTGTAAGCAGAATTCATCATTGAATTCAAAGTCATTTTTAGTCAGGCTGAGGTGAAGGTGTTCCAACAAGGCCTCGTCTGGACTCTCGAGCTGAGTGTCATCTTCCGTAGGATATCCCTCACCGCCTTAATGCCATTGTCCATTTCTATATTGGTGTACAGGCTTTCAACGTCCATAAACAATAGACAGTAGGTGCAGGAGTAGGCCATTCAGCCCTGTGAGCCAGCACCGCTATTCACTGTGATCATGGCAGATCATCCACAATCAATACCCCGTTCCTGCCTTCTCGTCATATGCATTGACACCACTACCTTTAAGAGTTCTATCTAACTCTTTCTTGAAAGCATCCAGAGAATTGGCCTCCACTGCCTTCTGAGGCAGAGCATTCCACAGATCCACAACTCTCTGGATGAAAAAGCTTTTGCTCAACTCCGTTCTAAATGGCTTGCCCCTTATTCTTGAACTGTGGCCTCTGCCTCTGGATTCTCCCAACATGGGGAATATATTTCTTGCCTCTAGAGTGTCCAATCCTTAATAATCGTGTATGTGTCAATCAGATCCCTTTTCATCCTTCTTCTAAATTCCAGTGTATACAATCCTAGTCGCTCCAACATTCCTACATATGACAGTCCCGCCATCACGGGTATTAACCTCGTGAACCTACGCTGTACTCCCTCAATAGAAAGAATGTTCACCCTCAAATTTGGAGACCAAAACTGCACACAATACTCCAGGTATGGTCTCACCAGGGCCCTGTACAACTGCAAAAGGACCTTTTTGCTCTTATACTCAACTCCGCTTGTGATGAAGGTCAACATGCCAACAGATTTCTTCACTGCCTGTTGTACCTGCATGCTTACTTTCAATGACTGATGAACAAGGACACTTAGAACTCGTTGTACTTCCCCTTTTCCTAACTTGACACCATCTAGATAGTAATCTTCCTTTATGTTCTTTCCACCTATGTGGATAAAATCACATTTACGACATTAAACTGCATCTGATCACTCACCCAACCTAGCCAAGTCACCCTGCATTCTCATAACATCCTCCTCACATTTCACAATGCCACCCAGCATCTAACCCCAATACAATGTGCTCCAATGTTGCCCATTAATCTTTGACGTGGAACATAATCAAAGGCTTTCTGAAAGTACAGGTACACTACACCCACTGGATCTCCCTTGTCCATGTTCATAGCTAGATCCTCAAACAATTCCAGAAGATTAGTCAAGCATCATTGCCCTTTCGTAAATCCATGCTTACCCGGTCCGATTATGTTACTGCTATCCAAATGTGTCGCCTTTTCGTGTTTTATAATTGACAACAGCAGCTTGCTCACCCGTGATGTCAAGGTAACTGGTCTGTAATTCCCTGTTTTCTCTCTCCATCCTTAAAAAAGTAGGATAACATTAGCTACCCTCCAATCCACAGGAATTGATCCTGAATCTATAGAACTTTGGAAAATGATTGCCAATACATTCACGATCTCTAGAGCCATTTCGTTAAGTACCCTGGGATGCAGACCATCAGGCCCTTAGGATTTATGAGCCTTCAGTCTCATCAGACTGACCAATACCATTTTCTGCCTAATGTGAATTTCCTTCAGTTCCTTCATTACCCTAATCCTGTCGGCATGGACTAGATTGGTCATCGATCTGCACGGGGAGGAGGGACATATCTGTCCTTGTTATGTGAAAGTGGTCTTAGTTCCGCGGCTGGTGTGGTAGTGTAGTCGGTAGTCCTTGTCGCTCTCACTTTCAGCTTCAATCTGGCAAGCAGTTTGGGAAAGTGAGAGACGAATGTGTAACCCACTTCCTGGCAGTTCAAACCTCTCCAGCAGCCTCCTCGCTGATGACACACGGAAATTGAACACTTTTCGGAATCTGGCTGAACTACAGATGACGGGGGAGGAGGTCTGACATCTGCACACATAGCATGCAAGCCCATTGGTGTGTAGACAGGCCCTGATGCTCATGAACCAGACCCCAGCTATGGGTAAATAGCCCCACTGCCTTGTGGGCAGAGACACGACTGATATCAATTATTTACCTGGTGTTTGTTCAGTGGACTGTCTCCAATGCGACTAAATAGGTGTCTTCGTCTTTGACTGAAAGTTAATTGAATACCTTGTTTACTAAGTGGAAAAACTTATTCAAGTAGAGCTGTGAAAGTGAGTTGGCGACAGAACGAGGCGAAGATTTCCGACAAGCATTATTTATCTGGTGCCGGGTAATCCGCAAATGAATCAATATCGATGAGAAAAATCACTGCTTCTCTCGCTCCCAAAATGAAAACATTAATTAGGATGCGTGATTGTGAGGGAAAGCATTTATTTGTACGCAGGAGTGGCATTTCTAATATCCTCCCCGTCAGTAAGACTGATAAACATTTGCATTGACCATATTCTGGAATACAATGTTCAACAAGAATAACAGATAATGATAAACAGATAATTCATACTTTAACTTTTAGAGGTTAGTTGTGAGGTTTGCTCTTATCCTGGAATTAAGACGGGGTGAAGTATGCTCGACTGAATTAGCTTGACATATAAGAATATTAAGGATGGTTCATGGTTGAGGATAAGTGGCCAATGGAAGAACGCAGTGTTCAGGGTCTTCCATCTGTCATTTCCAATACACATGTAATATCTACGAACTTTTCAACGACAAATATATATATATATGAAGTACGGGAAAATCGAGTGTATGAATAAGACAACCAATCTCTTGTATAAGATTGATCAAGGCAATGATCAGGTAATTCGATTGTGTTTATTATGGTTGATTATAAAAGTAATGTTACCGTCAGGAATAGGAAGCTGTTGTGATATGAAAAGATGCTGTTTGCTTTACTGGAATAAACAATGGACGGTGAGTGAAATAAAAATCTGTCCGTTCTCCAAATGACGATGTCTGAGTTCACCTAATGTCCATACAGGTTCCCTTGATCTACTCTGCTTGTCTGACAATTCAAAGTGACCCGAGGATATGATCGGTTCCCTGTGATGTCTGCTCAGTTTCCCGACATATAGAAAGTTATTCGACAGCGGATGTGGGCGTCACTTCGCTGTGAGACGCGAAATACTGGGTCTTCACAACGTGGGGTGTCACGGAGAGTTTTCTCAGCAGCCGAAACGTAATTTGTCCCAATTCATTCCAAACGTGTTTTTTTGAAAGATCAGGGTAGAATCAAGTTTAAGAGTAATTTATGAAATTAGAAAAAATACAGAGTGAAAAAAAAAACAGCTCGCATTCTATGATTGAAATCTCATCGTTTCTGCATCTCTGAAACTCTGAACAAACTTACATAACTGACGTCATCAAATACGTTTTATGAATTCCATTATTTTATTATAACTACGCGTCTATACAATAAAGTAGCATGCTTAAACACATTAATGACAAGAATCTTTTCTGCTCATTAGCATTTTAGAAGACAAACAATGTCCTTACATAAAGCAAATTTCTATACCAACTCGAAAATCAACATCAGTATACTAGTTATCTTGTGGAAAATATTTTGACATTCTATAGAAATGCAGTGTGGAAAGGCTACTTTTCAGGTTGCTCCTGAATTATACCGATCTCTCTCCCAACTAAATTCCTTACTTAAATGAACACTAATCCTTAATTTCCCCAATGTTCAATTCTCTGTGAATTCGGTAAAATCAATCACATCCAGAAGAGAGACCTTCACACATTCACATTTCCAACATGCTATCATGGATTCCACCTGGGCAAAGGAAAACAAATATATATATATATAAAAGGAATGTGGAAAAGAGTCCATGGCCCTATTTGTCTTCCTTCAGAGACATTGCATACAACTGAAACTCTTATAATACTCATTATACACAGTAACCTATCACTGTAGCGTTGACATCCAGTTTGCAATCATTTATTTGCATGTGGAAAGCTTGATAAATGCTGCTAACGCAACTAGTTCTATTACAGCCCTTAGCAGGATTGTCCACGCATCCACCACTCTGTATAAACTGCATTCCTCTGACAACCACCGCTTTGCTTACTTCCAATCATCTTAAAATAATGCCCTCTTATATTGGCCATTTCCGCAATGGGAAAATGTTTCTGGGTATACATTCTATCAACGCCTCTCATCATCTAGTATAACTCTATGAATTCAAACCTCGTCCTTCTTTGCTCCAAAAAGAAAAGTTAACTTACCTTCACAGGTCATTATCTCAAGTCCGGGCCGTGCCCTGGTATATCCTCCTGCACCCTCATTGAAGCTGACAAGTCCTGCCTGATAAATTTCTACCTCCGCAGTAATGATTTCACCAATGTTTTGTTGTTTGCCCCAGTTTCCCATCCAAATGAAACTATGTTTAGTTTATTAAGAGGGTCCAATGGTCAAGCAGATGCCTTCATGCATTAATATAATTACCACGCAAGGCGACGGGAAATATAGTGCTTTCCGCTAACATCGATGTCCTGACATACGTCATCACTACGATTTAACATGCTAACGAAGAAAGGATTTTCAAAGAAAAGTTGGCGAAACTATGAACCGAACTGACAGAACAGATAGAGATAAGTAAAACTGAAATCATTAACACACATTTGGACAGTTGCATCAATGGAATAGGTGTATCTGGATATGGCTGACAAGGGGGCAAGATATTAGCTTAGTTAGAGGTCATGACTACAAAGACCAGTTGGGCGGAAGTACTTATTTCAGTCTCTGTAACCTCATGAATCTATGGTTCAGTTAAACAAATGGCAGACCTACCAAACGCACTAATGTAGGAAGCGTGAGGAAGTCCTAAAAGGTGAGTTTAGGGAGATAGCTGCCAAGTTAAAGGACAGGACCTCCATGATAGCAATCTCAGGATTTTGATTCTATTCAAGACCTCGATACATACCAAACATGGGGGTGCCCGGTTATAGAAAGTGGCAGGCGGCATTGCGGAAAGAACGAAGGCTCGGTGGGCTAGTGGCTAATTTAATCCAGCTGTTTTGACAAGAAAAGTTCTGACAATAGAGTGATTGTAATCAATATAATGAGGTCGGACCGAGGCGTCCATCTGGAAGGCTCAATAGTTTCCTTTACAATTTAGAGGGTCATGTTTGAGTCCGGCCAAATAGCGCTTACAGATCACCGGGTCTGGGTGCTCATTATTACAAATTGCACAGTGCTCTGAAAGAACAGAAGATCAAAGGGCAGGAGGCAGCGCAGATCCGAATCCGAATATTCTTCAGTCTTGACGCAGCAGTAATGCAGAATGGGCGTGATTTTAATATCAGTCTGCCGATATAGTAAACACAAGAGAGTCTGAAGGTTCTGGAAATGCAGAGTAACGCATGCTATATCCTGGAATAATTCAAAAGTTCAGACACCATCTATAGAAATGAATTTCTCGATCCTAAACTTTATACCTCTCATTAGATGCTGCCTGACCTACGAATTTCCTCTTGCTGTTTGTAGTTGTTATGGGAACAGTGTCAGAGAACACAAACTAAGACCTCTCGATTGGACGAACATAAATTGCAGTTGAAGATGTACATTTCATATTGACAGATGAGCAATTGCCAAAGACTTCATAACTTATAAAGTCTGGCACTTTGCTTCTTAGTGCGTATGTTACTATCCTACCAGGAAATAGTTTATTTGCGTTTGCTTCTTCCTGTGAAACAAATAAGATAAATTGTGAATGTCTGTGAGCTGCTGGGTGAGAGTTCAGACTCCTACGAGTGCCGCTGAGTCACCGGGTCACTACCGATCAGCAGTATCGTCACGGCATTAGCTAGATCTGAAACGATAGTACATTTGCGAAACAGGACTGGCGGGAATGCTGTGCGCAGTTTTCGGAGTATCCTGACATGAGCGTTTATACCAAAGTAATGCGTGATTAGACTCTGTGTTAGTTGGAAGGATGGGCACCTGTAGAATGGGTAATGGGTGACTTAATTAGCATTTTTATCTATCTCTTACTCGATAACGCCTTATTCCCGCTTCTCCTGTTACGGTACATTTCCAAACCGCTGCCGCTGCCGGGAAGCAGGACTGGGACCATTTAGTGGCTCTCTATATGCCTTGCACACTTGAGTAGGAGCAGAAAGACTCAGTCCGTGCCTGGTGCGCAAATCCCCAGGCGCATGCTCCGTGCACAGGCAGGGACCGCCGAGCTGCGTTTATCTCCCATCCTCATTGGCGCCGGCCTTCCTGGGGCTGTGGACACAAATGAGGAAGAGGCCCAAACCTGAGATCCGCCGCCATAACTCTCAGTGTGGGGATTGTGGCACAGGGGTACTGGCCAGCGGCCAGTGATCGAGGAATTCCCGGGAGGGAGGAAGGCGTGATATAGGATTTGGTTCGACGAGCTCATCCTTGTTCACGGCCTAGGTTCTCTCAGAAACTGCAGTGATGGCCATTTCTGGAGCTTCTCCTGTGACAACATTAATCTGTGGGTGGTTTGTTAACATCTTAAGTTAAATGACAATACATTTTACTTTCACTGCCCTTGGGACAAACCAACCACTAACGTTTTGAAATGGGGAAAGAACTTGTGTAGTTGTGCTATCGCCCAATTTCCAGTGTCTGAGACCATGAGCTGATATCCCCGAGGCTGCGGCAGCACCATCCGCTCTACAAGTGTAATCTCAGGTTAGCGGGAGCGCGTCTGCTGCAAAAAGAGTCGGATATCCCTGAAGACACAGCCCCAAATCGACAGAGTCCAGAGTCCGGCTCTCTGAAAAGTGAACGGAAAAGGTGGGTGCCCATCAGTCACGAACTGAACAATGGCATTGCTGTCCTAAGACGGCGTCCGTCGTTTATTGGGTTTGTCTATCCGTCTTTGTCCGTCAGTTTGTGATTGGGGTACACGGAAGACCACAGGAAGTTGCCCCCGTAGTCCGATGGATCAATCAGAATAAATCCCGGAAAAGCCATTCCAACCAGATGTCATATTACGGGTATATATCGTAAAAATTTCTGTCTTTGCGGCAGAAGTATAATAAAGCCATAAGATATAGGAGATAGGGCATGGAACCTGCATGATTCCCAGTTGCTCTTGTCACTAAACTTTTCAAAACTGTTGATGTAAGTGCGAGTGTGAGGGGGAGACTGTGAGGGCAAGGAGGAGAGTGATGGGGAGAGCGGGGTAGGGTGAAGGGCAGGGTGTGTGTGTGGAAGGTGCAGACGGCGAAGCTGAAATTGTGTGTGGGAGACAGAGAGCGTAGAGATAGAGAGCGGGTGTGAGCGATGGGGAGAGCGGGGGCAGAGGGCGAGAGAGAGGGGAGAGAACGATGGACGGCAAGAGGGGAAGAGAGAGTGAGACGTGGGGAGAGTAAGAAGGAGGGAGAGAGAGAAGGGGTTTTGTGGGGAGAGGGAAAGCAGAGTGACCAAGCTCTAGAAATAGGAGTGAGAGAGGGTTAAAGAGAGTGGGGCAGGTACGGAGAGGGAAAGAAGGGTATGAGAGAGGGAGGGACGAAGACGGGGGCAAGAGTTAAGGCGTGATGGAGTGACTGAGAAACAAAGATTGAGAAGGTAATGGGTGTTGTAGAATGAGGGGCGTGGAATAGGAGAGCAGATGAAGAAAAGGGGGAGAGAGAGAGGAGCGAGAGCGCAGAAGGAGAAAATGGCAGGGAAAGAATTATATGAGTCGTGAGGGAGTGACAGAGACAGCTAGGGAGAGTGGGATGTAAAGGTGGGATAAATGGTGTGGAGGAGAGGGTGACTGAATGGGATGTGGGAGGAGGGGCGGTCATGACGCATGGAGGAGGATTAGGTGAGCGAGAGGAGCAGAGAGCAATGAGTGCGAATAGGATGGCAAGGGGAGAGGGATGAGCGACATGGGAGCTGTGAAGGGAGGAATGGTAGGGTTTGAGGAGGAAGTGTGACCGAGTTGGGTGACGAGAAAAGACGGGCGAATCAGAATGTCATCAATGATGGTGCAGTGATGGAAACGGGATTGAGGAAGGAGTGAAGGTGTAGGTTGTGGAGAGGTAGGAGGGTGAGCACTAATGGGATGGTGAGAAAGGAGGGTAAGGTTGACGGGTGACGAGAAGTGTATGGTGAGATGGGAGGGATGAGGGAGAAGGTTGGAGAAGAGAGCAGGGTGTAGAGCGGCGGTCATGAGGTATGGACGAGTGAGAGACGCCAGAATTATTGGACGAAATATTTCTTCTTCCACAGTGGCAAGGATGTTCGTCATGTCTCATCAGAAGTCACTGAACAAATACACCGTGAGATTGTGGTTCCCAGGTTTGGTATCCCGCAGCGGAGATGGTTACCACGCACGTTTCAGGTCGCCAATACCACATGGGTATTTTTTCGCAAGCGATTCATTGTTTCTGGATTTTATTGTGCACCATCCCTAGTTTCCATATCCCATATGGGTTGTTTTACCGCCCATGATTCCCATTCTCCTTTCCCACACGGGGGGTTGTGCTCGGTTCACAGTCTCTGTGCCGAACTTTTAATTCTTCGAGACCAATTGACCCGTCCTCCATTCGCTCCCATCCAAGCAAATGCTGTTAAGGACTCAGACAAAGTCAGGAATCGAAGATTAACCATCTTGTGACTAATGATCTGAGTTGCATATATTTCTGAGCAAGAAGTATTGAAGGAAAAGCAGATGAGTTCAGGGCATGGATCAACACATGTAGTTATGATATTGCAGCCATTAGTGTGGCTGGCTTGCAGAGGACTGGCAGCTCAGTATTCTCGGGTTCTGTTGCTTTAGGGGCGACAGAACACGTGAGGAACTAAAGCGTTAGGAGAGGCTTCGCAACTCAGGGAAAATGTCATGGCAGTGTGCAGTAAGGACCGATGGGAAAACTCATCTAGTGCGTCTTTATGGGTAGACAGGAGGAATCAAAATTGTTTGAACATGTTATTGTGTCTGTCTTATAGATGTCGTGGTTTCTTGAAATACCCAGTAGACGCAGAAGATTCTTCGAGACGTTTAAGCGTTTATTTGCAAACAAAAGCTGAGACAATTGACGAGCGTGTCACTAATTGCCCGCCGAGCCTAGTACACAGTATTCTTTATAGTAATTTCTTATCTTATTTTCATTAGCATACCCTATCCGCTTCCAACGCTTATCACCAGCACATTAGATTCTCGATTCGCCACCAATATTTTGTTCAGAAGCTTATACTTGTTGTAGTCTACTCCTTCGAGCACGTGTCCCCCTTCCCGGCTTTGACTGGTTTTCATACCATCAAACCACTCCACGATCCTGTTTACCACCGTTATCTCTACATGCTTACTTTCACTGTTAGCTACATTCTTAAGGTACTGATGCGTTCAGTCGTACAGAGACAATACAGAGTTTACTTTCAGGCCAATAAGTTGGATACATAGAAAATTACAAACACAAGGCTGGCTACATAGTTCTGGCCACACAGAAAACGATGCAACTTTATTCTCCAATATAGACCACCCAAGAGTCAGCGAGACTTTGTGGAACAAGTTAGTAGACGTCACAGAATATTGCAAGAAGCATAATTTGTTATAATTTGATTTTAACCTTCCACATATGGACTGGCTAGCTCATACTGTAAATTGAGTAGACACACTGATGTACATGACAAATGTCTTCAGGAAAAGTTCCTTAATCAGTAGGGTGAAGTCCCAAAGAGAGTGTGTGATACTTAATGTCCTATTAGGGAATTAGACAGGACACAAGTAATAGAAGTCTGTGTGGGTAAACTATTTGCATCTGGTGATCACAATGTCATCTGATTCAAAGGGCTTGTGGACAATGATAGCTATGCTCCGTGGGTTGAGATTCTAAGTCGGAGAAAGGTCGATTTTGATGGTATCTGAAAGGATCTGACTATTGTGGATAGGGACAAGTTATATTCTGGCAAAAGCATACGTGTAAATGAAGACTTTGAAATATAAAATTTGTAGACTTCAAGGTGTTTATATACCTATCAGTATAAAGGAAACATATACCTGTCTTCGGGAACCTTGGTTTACAGGAGATATTGAGGCCCTGGTAAAGAAAAAAAAGGAGCTGCATAACAGGTGTAGGCAGGACGGAAAAAATGAGGCATTTATGGAGTCGAGGAAATGCAGGATAACACTGGAGACTGACACCAGGAAGGCATTTGGGTGACATTAGGTTCTCCTAGCAGACAAGGTGAGGGAAGATACAGGTATTTTAAAAGCAAAAGGTGTGCAGTGGACAAAATTGATCGTATGGATTAGCAGAATGGTAATTTATGTGCGGAGGACAGAGGAATTCTTGTGGAATTTTGCATTGGTGTTCCCTCAGGAAATGGACAAAGAATTTGTAGAAGTGACGTAAGGGAGAAGTGACACATGGATATTATAGAAATTATAGAAAAGTAAGTGTTTGGCATATTGGGGAAATTAGAGTGCGTAAGTCCCCGGCGACTGATGTTGATCCCTCGGACCCCGATGGAGGCGAGTGAGGAAATTGTACCAGAGGATTGCAGGATAGCTAATTTTCATCCACTATTTTTTTAAAAAAGGCTCCAAAATTAAACCAGGTAATTGTAGGGCGGTGCACCTGACATCGGTCATGGGGAAGACTTTGGAAGAACCGGATATCGGGGTATTTAAATAAACAGGACTGATTAGGGATATCCAACATGACTTTGGGTGTTCTAAACAATTTTATTAATGTTTTCCAAAAGGTTACGAGGAATGTTTGCAGAAAAGTTGTTGAAGGCAAGGCACTGGATATTTTCTACATGGACTTTGGCAAGGCATTTGACAACGTCCTGCATAGGATGTTGGCCAATAAAGTTAATTTTCCTGGTTTAAAGTTGAGGTAGTAAATTGGAGTAAACATTGACATAGAGGAGGAAGGCAAATAGTGGAAACAGATCGTTAGCTTTCTGACTGGGGACCTGTGACTGGTGGAATTCCGCAGAGATCGGTGCTGATATCAGTTGTTGTTTGTCACCTGTATCAATGATCTCGATGATAATTAGATTAACTCGGTCACAATTTTGCGGATGACACCAAGGTTTGGGGTTTACTTGACAGCGATGAAGACTATCAGAGTTTGCAGCGGGATCTGCAGCAGGTGTAAAAATGGCTGATAATGGCAGATGGAATTTAATGCAGGCGTGCGAGCTGTTACACTTCGATAGGATCAACCAGAACAGGTCTTATACAGTGCACTGAGACACAGGACACTGAGGGGTGCAGTAGAAAAAGGCGTCTGGGACCACAGGTCCACAACTCATTGAAATTCGAAGCAAAAGGCGGAGAGAGAAGAGGTAAAAGAAGCTCAGAGAGAAGCAGTTTTTTTTAATCTTATCGGGACAAAGAGGCTAGACAGTGCAGGCGCGTGACGTAGAGCGCCAAAGGTTTTAAAAGGAGAGGAAGTTTTCAACGGTCATTTAAATCGAAACAACAGGCCTAGATGGAAGAGGGAAAAGAAGCTGGGAGAAAAGCTGTTATTTAATACTGATCGGGTCAAAGAGGCTAGACTGCGCAGGGTGGTGACGTAGCGCGCCAAAGGTTTAAAAGAAAGGCCGCCATATACAGCGGCCATCGGCATAGCGGCCATCGTCGGAGTGGACTCAGGCAAAGTGGGTCGGCGTTGGCTCTATCAGACTTCGGCGAGAACAGGCAGAGGTCAAGTTTGAACTGGGCACGACTGTGCAAGCGCGTGAAAGTCGGCCTCTGAGATCAGCGGAGGAATCTAAAAAGCGAGCAGAGGCTGAATACGAGAATCACTCCAAGTGAGATAAGGCTGCGTAAGCTCCTTTAATTAATCTAATTAGCTTAGGGGTAGTTAATGGAGGCAGCAGTTAGGGCCCTTGAGTGCTCCGTTTGCAGTATGTGGGAAGTCAGGGCGAGCACAGCTGTCCCTGATGACTACACCTGCAAAAGGTGCATCCAGCTGCAGCTCCTGACAAACCGTGTTAGGGAACTGGAGCTGGTGCTGAATGCACTTCCGAACCTTCGGGAGGCAGAGGCAGAAATAGACAGGAGTTTCAGGGAGATAGTCATCCCTAGGGGTCAGAAGACTGGTAGTTGGGTGACTGTCAGGAGAGGGAAGGAGAATAGACGGGAAAAACAGAGCACCTCTGTGGCAGTTCCAATCAACAATGAGTATATCGTTTTGGGTACTGTTGGTGGGGACGACCTACCAGTGACAAGTTGCAGTGGTTGCATCTCTGGCAACGAGACTGGACCCTCAGCTCAGAAGGGAATGAGGGAAAGAGGAGTGATGGGGGATTTTATAGATAGGGGGACAGATAGGATGTTCTGTGGAAGAGATCGAGCATCCTGGATGGTCTGTTGCTTCCCCGGTGCCAGGGTCCGCGATATCTCGGATCGAGTTCTCAGTATTCTCAAGACGGAGGGGGAGCAGCCGGATGTCGTGGCCCATGTAGGGACCAATGAAGTGGGAAGTAAGAGTGAGGAAGTCCTAAAAGTTGAGTTTAGGGAGCTAGCTGCCAAGTTAAAGGACAGGACCTCAATGATAGCAATCTCAGGATTGCTACCAGTGCCACGTGCAGGTGGGTTTAGAAATGGTAAGATAGTGCAGATCATCGCGTTGCTGAGGACATGGTGCAGGAGGGAGGGCTTCAAATTTATAGATAATTGCGCAGTTTTCCAGGGAAGGTGGGACCTGTTCCGGCGGGTCGGTTTACATCTGAACTGGAGGGAGACAACGCTTCTTGCAGGTAGGTTGCTAGAGAGGCTCCTGTGGATTTAAACTAGATACGAAGGGGCGAGGGGAACCACAGTACAGGAACAGATGTAAGGGAGAATGAAGAAAAAGAAGACAGTAAAGTTCTTTGTTCTGTTAGAGATAAACAGAGAGGAAGAGGTGGAAAATTTCTTAAATGCTTTTAATTTTAATGCTTGGAACATTGTAAGAAAGGTAGATGAGCTTAGAACATGGATTGATATCTGGAAATATGAAGTTGTAGCTATTAGTGAAACATGGTTGCGGGGTGGGGGGGTTGATTCGCAACCAAATATTCCTGGATTTCGTTGCTTCAGGTGTGACAGAATCGGAGGGACATGAGGGGGAGGTGTTGCGTTGCTTATCAGAGAAAATATTACAGCAGTGCTCTGGCAGGGCAGATTACAGGGCTTGTCTAGGGGGATATTTTTGTGTCGAATTGAGGAATGGGAAAGGTGTAGTAACGCTTATCGGGGTGTATTATAGGCCACCTAATGGAGAGCGAGAATTGGAGGAGCAAATTTGAAAGGAGATAGCAGATGTTGTAAGCACAGGGTTGTGAATGTGGGGGTTTTAATTTTCCAGCGATTGATTGGAAAGCGCATACAGTTTGGAGTTGGTAAAATGAGTGCAGGGTAGTTCTTGCAGCAGTACATAGAGGTACCAACTAGAGAAGTGGTAGTGTTGGATCTTCTGTTATGGAATGAAATAGTTAAGTTCGCGGAGTTACGTGTTGGGGAGAACATTGTGTCCAGTGATCACAATGCTATTAGTTTCAATATAAATACGGAGAAGGATAGAACTGGACCCGGGGTTGCGATTTTTGATAGGAGAAAGGCTAACTTTGAGGAGATGCGAAATTATTTCGGAGTGGATTGTGACAATTTGCTTTATGAGAAGGTTTTAATAGAGAAATGGAGATCATTTAAACTTGGAATTTTGAGGGTACAGAATCTTTAAGTTCCTGTTACATTGAAAGGAAGCGTTAAAGTTTGAGAGAGGTATGGTTTTCAAGGGATATTGGAAATTTTGTTCGAAAAAAGAGAAAGATATACAATAAATATAGGCAGCATGGAGTAAATGTGGTGCCGGAGGAATATAAATAATTTAAGAAGAATCTGAAGAAAGAAGTTAGAAAAGCTAACAGAAGATATGAGGTTGCTTTGGCAAGTAAGGTGAAAATAAATCCGAAGTGTTTCTACAGTTATATTAATAGCGAAAGGATAGTGAGGGATAAAATTGAGAATCAGAGTATCAGAGTGGATAGCTATGTGTTGAGCCGAAAGAGAGGGGGCGAGATTTTGTACAATTTCTTTTCTTCGGTATTCACTAAGGAGAAGGATATTGAATTGTGTAAGGTAAGGGAAACAAGTAGAGAAGTTGTGGAAACTAGGACGATTAAAGAGTAGGAAGGACTGGCTCTTTTAAGGAAAATATAAATGGATAAATCTCCAGTTACTGACAGGATGTTCCCTAGGACCATGGGGAATGTTAGTGTAGAAATAGCAGGGGCTGTGACAGAAATATTCCAAGTGTCATTAGAATCAGGGATGGTGCCGGAGGATTGGCGTATTGCTCATGTGGTTCCATCGTTTTAAAAGGGTTCTAAGAATAAACATAGCAATTATAGCCCTGTCAGTTTGACGTCAGTAGTGGGTAAATTAATAGAAAGTATACTTAGAAATTTTATATATAATTATCTGGATAGACAGGGTCTGAATAGGAACAGTCAGCATGGATTTGCGCGTGGAAGGTAATGTTTAACAAATCTTATTGAATTTTTTGAAGAGGTTACGAGGAAAGTTGACGGGGGTAAAGAAGTGGATGCTGTCTATATAGACTTCAGTAAGGCCTTTGACAAGGTTCCACACGGAAGGTCAGTTCGGAAGCTTCAATCATTAGATATAATTATTAAAGTAGTAAAATGGGCTCAACAGTGGCTGGATGGGAGATGCCAGAGTGTAGTGATGAATAACTGTTTGTCAGGTTGAAGGCCGGAGACTAATGGTGTGCCTTAGGGATCTGTACTGATTCCAATTTTGTTTGTCATGTACATTATTGATCTGGATGATGGAGTGGTAAATTGAATGAGTAAGTATGCAGATGATACTAAGGTAGGTGGCATTGTGGATAATGAAGTAAGTTTTCGAAGCTTGCAGAGAGATTTAGGCCAGTTAGAAGAACGGGCTGAACGAAGGCAGATGGTGTTTAATGCTGATAAGTGTGAGGTGTTACATTTTGATAAGACTAATCCAGCTAGGACATCCATGGTAAATAGTAGGGCATTGAAGAATGCAGTAGAAAAGAGTGATCATGAAATAATGGTGCATAGTTCGCTGAAGGTGGAATCTCATGTGGACAGGTTGGGGAAGAAAGCTTTCAGTATGCTGGCCTTTATAAATCAGAGCATTGAGTATAGCAGTCGGGATTTAATGTTAAAATTGTACAAGCCACTGGTAAGACCGATTTTAGAGTGTTGTGTACAGTTCTGATCACCGAACTATAGGAAACATGTCAACAAAATAGAGAGAGTACAGAGAAAATTTACTAGAATGTTACCTTGGTTTCAGTACCTATGATACAGAGAAAGGTAGAACAAGTTAGGCCTTTGTTGTTTGGAGCGTAGAAGGTTGAGGGGGGACTTGACAGAGTTATTTAAAATTATGAGGGGATAGATACATTTGACGTGGATAGGCTTTTTAAATTGAGAGTAGGGGGTATTCAAACAAGAGCTTCAACAAGAATCACCCAGCTCCTCGAAACTGCTGCTGCAGATAAGATCACGGCTGAACTGACTTAAAATTTCATTCCGTATTTCCCCATCTTGCAGCCTTGTGATTGGTAAAAACAAGTGATTGGCATTGTTTTCTATCGCTCATTCGACGTCACTTTCCAGAATGTCCGGCTCTGGATCGTTGAGGGAGTTATTGCAGGTGTCTTCGCTGTTGGATCTTTCTACAGTTCTTCTGTGTGTTCCTAACAACTTTTTTTCTGATGCCCTCTGCTTCTGTAAGGTATTTCCCTTCTTTGTCTTTTTCCTATTCTCATTTTACATGAAATGTTCCTTTGATTTCTCAATCTTCTTCAACAGATCGCATGTTTTGTTTTCCAATTCTGTTGCATTCTTCAGCTTCAATGCATCGCTCCTTCTTGAACTTAGTGTTCAGTTGGAGGCATTTGTTCCAATCTCCATCTACTCCCTGGAATGTAGGAGAGTGAGGTGTGACTTGGGCGCTAAAGGGGCACAGCAAAAGTGCCATCAGACGGGGTCATTGATCCTACTGATAAAGCAAGCTTGAGCACTGGAACAATTCATCAGGTCCAGGGAATGGACCTAACAGCGGTAATGGTCGAATCACACCGCTCACCGTGCAAATTTTCACCTGAGTGAAAGGAAAGGGAGCTCCTGAATAATTTGAGTGTGGGCGACACTCAGACAGGAATAGAACAGCGGTCAGTGTAACAGTCCAGGGAACAGATAAAATTTCTGTCAGTACTTGATACGCCCTGATGTGGGAAATGCGTCCAACAGCCAGTGAGAGAAACAAATGTTGTTTTCTGTATTGGAAGGGCAATGGTGTATTCTCCCCGGATTTTCACTTTGTTGCTCAGTGGTGAGGGGAGTTTCTCAGTGTCTGTTTTCTGTGCCCAAGTTAAAGAATGTTAAATTGTGGGAGAACGGGCTGGGTGCATCAGACATTGAACAGGAGAAATTTTACACACGGAATCTGGGGTGGAGTGGGGAATGGCGTTGGGGTGGGCTGCAGAAACAATGAAATGTCCTTGGCGAATTTACTTTAAAGTACATCAAAATGGTCAGTAGATAGGGCACCTCACAAAATGCTGGAGGAAATCAGCAGGTCCGGTAGCATCTATAGAAATAAATTAACTATCGACATTTCAGGTTGAGGAATCTTAATCAGAGAATTTGTACATTGATTTCAAAATTGTATTGGGCATATAAAATGGAGTCCAGACTGGAGGAGCGTTGTTCTGGCTGAAGGTCTGTGACCAGTAGTGCCCTTAAGAATCACCGTTTCGCCATGTGCCTTGTGTGAAGTACAAACGTTTGTAAATGAATTGATAATAATCTACGTATCACGCAAAATTATATACTGGGTGGACTGATTCGTTGAATTACAGAGTTGGCAGAGTTGAGTAAATATGGGACTGTTCTCAAAGTGTTCAGTATCCAGTTAGAAATATGAACAGAGAGTCACCAGGTACAGTTAATTCAGGCAAATGTGAGATGTTTCACTTTGGGAGGTCACGTTCGCGAGCGAAGTGTAACGGGAATGCTGGGACAGTTAATAAGATTGGTAAATGGACTGGCCTTGTGATAGATATACATAACTCCCTGAAAGCGACAACACAATTCGTAGCGTACTAACGCCAAGTGGATGCATTTGTTAAAGTTGGGCTGTAACTGAATGAACGTTGGTTAAAAGACAATTTCAGTTTTGTGCACAAATCTGATAACCACATCACGAGAATGATGTGAGGGTCTGGAGAGTGTGCAGAGGAGTTTCACCACAAATACCGTAGGGAATAGGTTTAAGATTAGAAGGTAAAGTTAAAAGGGGATTTAGGATGCATGTTTTCTACAGAGAGTGAACATATCTGGAATGAGCTGCCGAGGGAGGGACTGGAAACAGATACCCAGCAGCATCTGAGAGGAGTTTGAACTCATGAGTATTCCGGGAACGGAGGGATATTGAACATGTTGCTGAAGATGGGATTGGTTTAAATTGGCATCGTGTCCGCATACGCATGGTACCCTCTACTATT
Source organism: Hypanus sabinus (assembly GCF_030144855.1). NCBI lineage: Eukaryota > Metazoa > Chordata > Chondrichthyes > Myliobatiformes > Dasyatidae > Hypanus > Hypanus sabinus. The sequence goes on along the minus strand of NC_082706.1, from coordinate 58,471,846 downwards.
TTATGTTCTATGACCAACTACAGATCTGAACTCCGCCATCTTCGCCTTCCTGTCAAATTGTGAGGATCACCATCTGTTCCAGTTGACGATTTTCTACATGGAGCGACTGGGGCAGGCGATTGAGGAGGTTGTGGAGGGAGTCGGCTTCAGGTTAACATATGATCATCATTTCAATGAGCGAGAGTATCAAGCAAGTGGTAGGAACATAGATTGACTGTAGATTCTACCGAATCTATCACAGACCGACGGAACTGGTGTAACGGCATCTCTGGGCAGTGAAGACAGTGCAATGCGTGTGGTCAACATCAAGAAAAGTGTATTCATCTGTGGAAACACTGAACCTTTATTCCGCAATACAAGCCACTTTTCAGTTTTCTGAACACATTCATTTTTAGACAGGCTAGGATACAGACAATGATAGACAGGTTACTTTAGTAATATGACACTTTCGGACATTGAAAATGGCCAGAGAACCACTTTTCACCATTCTGTCTGACATTACATCACGTTGCCAATGTTCTACCTTAATGGCCATTCAGCACTCTGTGCTCTCCTGATGTCCCATGGGCTTCCCACAGATCAAATATATAGTGACTTATTTCTCAGCTCATCTCTCGAGTTTTCCTTAAACCCGATTTTCAACTGACCAGCCAACACTGACTATCGTCTGTCATTTGAACTGCTGACCCTGTTTTGATCACTATCCCAATATGCCTCATGGTTCTGTTACCTTCTGTTCCCTGTGACTCTTCCAACCTGAGTTTATAGTTACAACAGAATATGCTGATAACACGAGGAAGTGCAACATTACTATCACTGAATATATTCCAAGCATCTGCAGCTAACACAGAATTACAAAGAAACAGTTTTCCAATTATCTCTGTGTTACTGGAGTGCATTCACCTATTGACACCCAGACTGAATTTTAGTGAAGAGCCACACACCATACTAAACTCTGTATTCCACGTGAGGCAGCTGACAATATCAGTCCGAACTTCTTACTCAACATTACCACCATTTGGCTTTGGTCTGTCACACATGCACAATAGTCCTGAATTTGCTGCCTGCTCCTCACTGCCAATTTCCAGCTGTAGGCTGACACTGAACACCTCATGGAGCCTGGCAGTGAAGTGAGAACCTGCTGCGGTTCACCAGGGATTACCTGGGGGAAAACTCAACAGTGACCCTCCCATAGTTTGACCTGGCCATAGTCATCAAACTCTACAGTGCATGAACAGGCTCTTCTGCACAGCTAGTCCACACTGACCTATTTTCTGCTTAGTCCTATTGATCTGCACCCTGACTGGAGATGCCCATAGCTCCCGCATTGAATGGAATTATCCAAATTGATCGTAAGTGCTCAAATCCAATGTACATCGACTAATTCCGATGGCAGCACGTTCCACGCTCTCAGCAACCTCTGAGTGAACAAGTTCTCACACATTTTGCCTTTCACCTATCATCGTTACCCCATGACCTCTAACTCCACTTCCACCAAACCTCTGTAGTAAATGCCTTTTTTCACTTTATCTCTACCTTTTATAAACTTGTATACTTCTATCACACCCCTGTTGGCCCTCATACACTCTATTGAGTAATGTTCTAGCCTATTCACACTTGCCCTATATCTCACATCCTCAAGTCCTGGCAAAAAATCTGTTTTTTTTTTTCTGTACTCGTTCAATCTTATTAATATCCTTCTGAGAGGTAGGTGCACACATTGCTTCAAATTAGCCTCTGCGACATCAATTTCGACATAATATCCCAACTTCTGTATTCAATATTTTGATTTTTGAAAGCCCATGTCCTAAAAACTTTACAACGCCAACTAGCTTCGACAAAACTTTCAAGACATTTTGGATCTATATTCCCTGATACCTTAGCTTTACCGTACTGCTCAATGCCATACTACTCAACGTCTTAGTGCTATTGACGTTTGTTCTCAAAAAGTGCAACACCTCACACGTGTCTTCATTAAATTCTATATCCCAATCTCCTTCCACCATTTTTTCTACCTGTTCCATGTCCCGCTGCAAACTCTGTTAAACTTCCTTGCTGTCACTATCTTGGTGTCATCCAGAGATTTGCTGATCCAGTTTACCGCATTATCATCCAGAGCGTTGATATATATGATAGACGGGACGAGACCTAGTACAGATCCCTGGCGCATACCACTGTTCATAGACCTCCAGTCATGGAAGCAACACATAATTGCCGCTCTTAGCTTCTAACGCAAACCCAAAATCTAAGCTATCTTACTACCATGTCATGAATGGCAAGCGACATAATCTTATTGACCAAGCTTTCATGAGGCCTTGCTGAAGCCCATGTAGATATCATCCACTGCCTTGCTTTCATTATTTGCTGGGTAACTTTCTCGAGAAGCTATAAGATTGGTCAGACGGGATACCAGGCACAATTTAGTGTTGACTATCTCTAATGAATCCTTGTCCATTAAAATACTCATATCTACTCCCTTAAAGTATTATCAATAACTTTATCACCATTGGTCTCAAGCTCACCATCCTGTAATTCCCTGGCTTATTCTTATAGCATTTTCAAACAGGAGAACAACATTACCTACCCTCCAACACCTTCGCATCTGTCGTTTTAATTATCTTTACAGGAGCCCCTGCAATCTCTGAACTATGCTCAAACAAAATGCGAAGGAAAACACTGTGGATTTACCCTCCCTAATCTGGCTCAATACAGAAACTCCTCCTCTTTAATCGGTATAGAGTCCATGATCTCACTGCCGTTTTGCCGTAATTTGTATCTCCACTGAGTAAATAAAAATGCAAAAAATTCCATTTAAATCTTCCCACCATTTTGGGCTTCGTGCATAAAGGTCCACTCTGAACTTCAAACGGACAAATGTTGTTCATTGTACACTTTTGTTCTAAATATATTTGATGAAGAGTCTGGTGTTCTCTTTTCATTTGTCTGCTAGAGCAAACTCATGCCGTACTTTAGCCCTCCTGATTTCCTTTTAACATTCTTCTTTAACTCCTGCCCTTTCCTGTAATGGCTGCGCGCCAGGTTTAATTCCCAACCATTTTAACGGAAGTGGCTCCAACCACGCGCTCATGTGACATCGGAAGCGATCCCGCAGTGACTTTTTTTTTCCCCCTGTTGTCCACGGCGGTGCTTTCCCGGGTTTTCCGGGTTGGAGACACCTCATGTGAGACCCGGGGGGAGTACACAAACAGGAAAAGCACGGGGCCTGTGCCCAGTCTGGGACAATGTCCTGAGGTGGGATTATCCAGGAAGATAATCTTTTTGCTCACTTTGCTGAGGATGGTGCATTCAGAAGTGTGGCCCATATAATGATCTTAAATTGACCAATACCTCCCAAATCTACGGCGATCTCGGACAGTGCCCTCAGGTGTGATTTTATAATCATCTGCTCCCGCATGCCGAGTGACTGTGTGAAATGGGACTGATTATTCAACCTTTCATTCATTATCGCCGGTCAGTTAATTGTTTGTGACTGTGAGTGAATCGGAAACAGCTTATTATTCCTGCACGTCAGCAGCTCACGCATTGTTTAATTTACTTTTGTCACAATGAAATCAATAAACCTGTAATTTCCTGTCCTGATGTCAGACTTCAGTCTCATTAGAGAAGAAACAGTGACCTGGGGTTACTGCTGCCCCCTGCACCCGGTGAAATGCAATAGTTGGTCTGAGCTTCTCACGCTGATACAGCAGTGTCCCAGCGCCGGGCTGAGGGATGTCAGTATAGTGTCTGGTCCCCTTCACTCCCCATCCCCATCCAGGCTGACCACCGCTTCCTCACACCACAGATATGCGCACTCTCCTGACCCCCACCTCTCCTTGATCTCACAGACAAAAAAACAACAAAAAAGGTTGGAACCACATATACGGTCTGATATCTGTCCTGTGTCCCGAAAGGTCGCGAACAAAAGAATGGAGCAGAAGCAACGAACATGGGCTGTTAGACACAGACTGACGCTCCTTCTGCATCCTCCCATCAATCTTACTCCGGGACGTTGAATTACAATGTTCCTGAATCTGACACAGAGAGAAGCTCCCTCCACCCAGTAGCATCACACTTCCAGAGTCAGACATTGGGAAAAGCTTACTTTGGGCCGTACCATGACAGAAGTCCCTTGTTAGCCGCAGAGTAATGCTCCCTGCACACTATTATATCACATAGTCACTGCGTCAGACTTTGAGCGAATCTCCCACTGCACCGCCCATCACAAACTCCCCGGATCAGACACAGGGAGAAGGTCCCTCCGTGTCTCCCATCAATCATTCCTTTGATCAAACACAGACCAAACCACTCTCCACAAAGAACCATCAAACTTTCCTGGGGTCAGAAACAACGTAAAGCTTCCTCCGCAACATATCATCACACGCTCCTGGTGTTAAAATACAACTTCACATTACACAATCCCGGGGACAGAAGCACACTGCAGCTCCCTCCGACACCATATCGCCCCCACTAACCGCTCGGACACAGAGAGAAACTCCCTCTACACGGACCCTTACAATAGTCCCCGGGAGAGAAACTAAGAGCAGCTCCCTCCGCACCGTCACATCACACAACCCCAGGTCAAAAACAGAGTGAAGCTCCCTCGATGCTTCCCCTTCACATACTCATAGGGTGACACAGAGAATTCCCTCCACACCATCCCATGATACACACCGAGTCAAAGATTGAGAAAATCTCACTCCGATTGGTCCCATTACAAAATTCCTGTGTCAGACACAGAGTGAAGCTCCCTCCTGACTGTCCCATCACTCACACACATGGTCAGACACAGAGTGAATCTCCCTCCACACCGTCGCATCAAGCACTCCCGGGATCAGTAACAGAGTGAAGCTCCCTGCTGACCGTCCCATCACGCACTCCAGGGATTAGTAACAGAGTGAAGCTCGATCAATGCAGTGCGATCACACACTCACTGGATCAGACAGAGAATGTAGATCCGTCCTCAGAGTCCCATTACACATTCCACGGATCAGGCACAGAGTGAAGATCCCTTTAACCCGTCTCATCACACACTGCTGGGATCAAAGACAAATTGTAGCTCCCTCTACACCGTCGGATCACGCACTCACAAAGTCAGACACAGAGAATTCCCTCCACACTCCCACAATGCACTGCCAGGGTCAGGTATTAATAATATCTTACTGTGGCATGTGACATTACAAACATTCCTGTGTCAGACACAGAGCGAACCTCTTTCCACAACGTCGCATCACACAGTTACAGGGTCAGACATTGAGTGAATCTCACTGCGGTCTGATCAATTACAAAATGTCTGTGTTAGACATGGACTGTAGCTCCCTCCACACCGTCCCATCACACAATTCCCCGACTAAACACGGACAGAATCTCCTTCCATACCACCCAACCTCGAGTCACTGGATCAAGCACAATGTTAGGCTCTCTACACACCGTCACTTCACAATGTCAGATAACACCGTCTCATGGAACTCTCTCCACACATTCTTATCACACTCATCACACAGTCACGGAGTCAAATATTGAGAGAATCTCCATCCATACCACTCTATCTCACACTCCCTGGATCAGACACAGGATAAATTTCCCTCCACACGATCCGATTGCAGACACCTAGGATCAGACACAGAGTGAATCACCCTCCACACCGTCACATCACACACTCCCAGGATCAGACACAGAGTGAGGCTCCCTTCGAACCGTTGAATCACACACTCACGGGGCGAGAGACAGAGAATTCCCTCCACACCATCTCACGGGCAGACCTTGAGAAAACCTCAGTCCGGGCCGTCCTGTTACAGAATGCCCTCCACACCATCCCGCGATACACTCCCACGGTCGGACCTTGAGAAAATCTCAGTCCGGGCGGTCCCGTTAAAGTATTCTTGTGTCAGGCACAGAGAGAGAATTCCTCCACAGCGTCACATCACACACTCACAGCGTCAGTCATTGAAATAATCTCACTCCGCACCGTCCCATATCCTGTGACCTGCTTCGCTTTCCTGTTATCTGTGTGTTCCACGAGAAGGAATAATCAGACCCTTCTTGAGCCTGAGGGGTAATCCGGTGTGACCAGTGCTTGGAGCCCAAATATTCCCAAACTCTGTCAACTATTTGGTTGAGGGACACTATTCAACATTTCCAAGTCTGTTATTAACACAAAATATATATGTATACATTGTTAATAACACAAAATGTATAGTTAGATAACGATCGTTACACAAAATTTTTATTTATACGGTGTCAATAATACATAATGTAAATGTATATATTGATAATGACACAGAATTGCATAATTGATTTTCTGTGTGTTATTTGAATGTACCTGCCTGTGATGCTGCTACAAGTCAATGTTTCACTGTCCCTGTACCTTCCCGTATTGTGCACTTGGCAATAAATTCAATAAGACCTGAGCAAACCCAGTGAGTCTTGAGCAGTGATGATGTTAAGACCATGGTCATAAGACAGAGGAGCAGAATTGGGTCACGCGGCCTATCGAGTCCACTCCACCATTCAATCACGGCTAATCTTCTTTTATCTCCTCCTTAACCCCAGTTCCCAGCTTCCTCCCTGTAACCTTTGATGCCATGTCTAATGAACAAAGTATCAATCTCTGCCTTAAATACATCCAACGACCAGACCTCCACAGCTGCACGTGGCACGAAATTCCAAAAATTTCCCACCCATTGGATGAAGAGATTTCTCTGCAACTGTGTTTTGAAAGGGCGCCCTTCCACCCTCAGATTCTGCCCTTTTGTCCTGTACTCTATCACCATGGGAAACATCCTTTCTACATCTACTCTGTCTAGGCCTTTCAACATCCGAATAGTTTCAATAAGATTTGCCCTTATCCTTCTGAATTCCAGCTAGTACAGACTCAAAGCCATTAAACATTCCTCGTATGATAACCCTATCATTCTTGGAATCATGCTTGTGAACCTCCTCTGGACCCTCTCCTCGACATCTCGGTAGGTCAAATGGAAAGAGACAGTACACTGTTAAATGCAAGACCCTGAACAGTGTTGATGAAGCAGAGGAATATTGCAGTCCAAGTTCACGGCTCCCTGAATGTGACTACACAGATTGACCGACTGGTTAAGAAGGCAAACGACATGGTTGTCATTATTAGTCGAGACACTGAGTGAGAAAAAGCCAGGAAGTTATTTTGCAAGTTTACAAAACTCTATAGCCATATGTACAATAACTTCAGTACCTGTTTATTGTCGCAGTGGCCATAGTCTAAGAGGACAGTGTGACAGGGGTGATCATGAGGCTTTAGCTCTTCGATGCTTCAGAAAAGAGAGACTTCAGTCAGAGTAATTTAAATAAGTAAGTAAATAAATAGATAGATAGATAGATAAATAGATAGATCAATAAACAGATCGATCGATAGATAGATAGATAGATAGATAGATAGATAGATAGATAGATAGATAGATAGGTAGATAGATAGACAGACAGATAGATAGATAGATAGATAGATAGATAGATAGATAGATAGATAGATAGATAGATAGATAGATAGATAGATAGATAGATAGATAGATAGATAGATAGATAGATAGATAGATAGATAGATAGATAGATAGATAGATAGATAGATAGATAGATAGATAGATTAATAAATGCTCGTGGTAAACTACAACTGCTCAGTTAGGACAACAGGGATACCAGGCACATTCGCTGAATGCCCCTCTTCAGGATGTGGGTTGGAAAGGAGATCTCCACTGTACTTGACAACCACAACTGTGAGAGGTGCGTCCGTCTGCGGCTTCTGACAAACAGCAATATGGAGTTGGAGTTGGAACTGGATGAACTTTAGATCATTTAAGGGGCTGCTGGGTGATAGGACAGATAGAGAGGTAGTGTGAAGAAGGCCCATCACTGATTACGGACGGCACATGGCACATTCAGTAAAACACTCAAACGGTCATCCACACACATTATTCCCCTCTGTCACTGTAGTGAGTGCGCGCATCACAATAAATCAACAATCACAATTTTACACTTATCCCCAGCAGGAATAAGTCCAAAAAAAATACACAGCATATCACAGTTTAATTATCTCAGGTCAATTTATTCATATTCATCTCTCCAATACGCGTTTTGCCGAATTGTCATCATAATCTGACGATTCTCTTCTGCTTAGTCACGGGATCTGAAACAGAGCTGCTGCATACAGCTGTCTTAGAAACAGGTAGCAGCAACCTGCACAGGTATGCTGATGTTGGAGGATACCCTCTTTAACTTGGTCGAGGCTTATGTTACCGAATTACTCATCTTGTGGTAGTGTTTGGGGGTTTATTTAAGTTATTTAACCGGGAAATGGTGACTCCTACAATGAGGTATATGTGTTTATTGTGAGAACTGGCAGTGGAGTTTCAGGTTGTGTGAACTGGAAGATAATTGAGTTAATTATCTTTTGGTTGGTCTAGGGTGAGGGGCTTAGCGATTATAAACCTTAGGTTACCGAGGCTTTGTTTTTTTTTCTTCTTCCTGTTTAGTCTGAGGGTGGCTATTGTGTGATTTACTTTCGTTCTTTTTCTTGTTTTAATGTGGACTTCCAGGTGCTTTTTTTGTTTTTCCACTATTTTTGTAAATAAAAGCGCCTCAATCAATTTTTGAGACTCAAGCCATCTTGTTATTCTTCTGAGACAGATGAACCACAGTTATTTGTGACAGGTAGTTACACTCGAGGTGCAGGACACAGGGAACAGGGTGACAATCGGGAAGAGGAAGGGGGTTAGTGAGCCAGTGCAGAGTATTCCAGTCCCCTCACCACTTTGGATACTGTTCTGGGGAGGTGACACCACTTTGGGAGTAAGAACAGGAAGGCAGATTATTATGTGAACGGTGTAGAGTTAGGTAAGGGAGAAATACAAAGAGATCTAGGAGTCCTTGTTCATCAGTCACTGAAGGTGAATGAGCAAGTGCAGCAGGCAGTGAAGAAGGTTAATGGAATGTTGGAATTTATTACAACGGGAATTGAGTACAAGAGCAAGGAAATGCTCTTGCATTTGTACAAAGCCCTGGTGAGACCACACCTGGAGTATTGTGTACAGTTTTGGTCTCCAGGGTTAAGGAAGGACATCCTGGCTGCAGAGAAAGTGCAGCGTAGATTCATGAGGTTAATTCCTGGGATGTCTGGACTTTTTTACGCAGAGAGGTTAGAGAGAGACTGGGCTTGTACACGCTGGAAGTAAGGAGATTGAGAGTGGAACTGATTGAAATATATAAGATTGTTAAGTGATTGGACATGATCGAGGCAGGAAAAATGTTCCAGATACTGGGAGAGTCCAGTACCAGACTGCATGGTTTGAGAATAAGGGGTCGGTCACTTAGGACAGAGTTAAGGAAAAACTTCTACTCTCAGAGAGTTGTGGGGTTTCTGGAATGCACTGCCTCGGAAGGGAGTGGAGGCCAATTCTCTGCATGCTTTCAAGAAGGAGATAGATAGGTATCTTATGGATAGGGGAATCAAGGGATACAGGGAGAAGGCAGGAACCTGGTATTGATAGTAGTTGATCAGCCATGATCTCAAGATGGCGGTACAGGGTCGAAGGGCCGAATGGTCTACTTCTGCACCTATTGTCTATTGTATCTACGTGAGGACAAATATTGGCTGCAGGCTAAGAACAGGGGTATGAGTACGGCTGAGAGATCGGGATGCTGCCCTCATATCGGCGGAATATGATAGCCCTCTTTTATCCTCAACTTGATACACTTAACGACGTGCCGGGGACGAAGGCTCCCCATACCCCGAAAAAGCAGGCACTCTCTCTGACCCCAGATGATGTGCCCAATACTCTAAGCCAGGATCAACCCAGGTAAATCTGCGGGTCCTGATAACTGGCATGGAAGGATTCTGAGGGACTGTATAGCCCGGTTAACAGATTCTAACAAATATCCTCAATATCTCTCTGGAACAGTTCACTGTCCCCTCAGGCTTCTAGGCGGCCTCCACCATTGCGGTTCCCAAGAGGTCGACAGAAAAAACTTCTCAACGACAACAGTCCTGAGACGATGACCTTTGAAAAATTATTAAACCCGATCTTCACTGGAACATTTCTAGTTCGCTTATCGCTCAATTCGATCCAGTGATGATGTTTCTGCACCTCCACTCCGTCGTGTCCCACCAGGAATTAGAAAATCATACACCAGGATACTGACAATCGACTTCAGTTTGGCGTTAAAAAAGATCATCTCTCAGAAGCTGGTGGGTAAACTGTCCTCATTGGGTCTCAACACCTCTTTCCATAACTAGATCCTGTTTCTTAATGGAAAGGCCGCAGTCAGTCCTGTTCAAAACATTAGTCAAGACGTTAGAGATAAAGATAGGTAAAGGTAAAGATCGGATGTAAATGTAACCTATCCAACAGCATTATAGGAAAAGTTTCTTCAAACACAGAAAGTGTAAACGAGAGGCGATAGTGGATATCAGACCATCAGCTGTAGAGGTGTTAATGTGGGACGAATTGAATAAGTACTTTGAAGCAGTCTTCACTGCCGAAGACACTAGCAGTATGGCAGAATTTCCACATGTCTGGCGTCATGAAATGTGTGAAGTTACCGTATTTCGAGAGAAGGCTGTTGGTAAACTGAAAAGTCTGAAGACAGGTAAGTCACCTGGATCAGATGGTGTACAACACTGGATTCTGAATGAGTTTGCCCAAGAGATCGTGAAGCATAGGTTATGATCTTTGAAGCATAGATGCATCGCATCCCAAATAAGAATAAATATTCGAAAGGGAGGATAAAGGCAACCGTAGCCGAACGTGGAAAGTAAAGACAGCATAAAGGCAAAAGTGAGGGCTTAAAATATCGTAAGAATTAGTGGGAAGCTGGAGCTTTGAGACGCTTTCAAAATCGAAAAGAAAGCAATTAAATTTGATGAGAGCGAAGATGAAAAGGAAAATAATAGAGATGAAATTGCCAATTTTTCAGACGTATGAACAAAAGGGAGGCGGGAGCGGACATCAGTGAGTTGAAAAATGACGCAGGAGATGTAGCAATCGGCCTAGAAGACACTTGCCTGGACCAGAGCAGTTTCACGAGAATCATACCGGGAACGCCAGTGTTATCATTTTCAAACTTGGGGTGTTTTATAGCTCCGTGCTTGTGCTCACTGCAGGGGCATCTCATTGAAATGTATGGAATATTGAAATGCTAAGTGCGGAGGCTGTTTCCTATAGTGGAGCAGTCTAGTTTTACTGAGCAGGGCCTCAGAATAGAAAGATGATAGTTTAGAACAGGTATGAGGCGGAATATGTTTAAACAAAGGGTGGTGTATCTGAGAGATTAGTTGTCACAAACGGCTATGGAGGTCAAGTCATTAGGAGTATTTGAAGAAGAAGTTGATAATTTCTTGACTATTTAGGACGCCAGTGGTCATGTCCAGTAAAATGGGGTTGAGGGGATAATAAATCTGCTCTGTTACAATGGAGCAGCCTCAATGGGGCGAATGCTCTGTTCCTGTTCCTTTGTCTTATGGACCTATGGTCTGATATTATTATTGTATATGTGTTACACGGTATAGCTGCCATAAAACAAGAAAGGACATATACCGTATCCGTAATTATAAACCTGATTCTTATTCTGTCCTTTATCCCCAACAGTGGAAATCTCCTTCATTTACGATACTGACACCAATGTCATTCCTCTACAATAACGTTCTGAACTATCTGTCTTCAAACAAATTCCCAAATTGTACAATCATGCTCCTTGTATTGGAATGATGATTCAACATTTCCATCCCTGGAAATAAATCATGTTCAACCCTCACTTCAGTTGTAGTGCTGCAGTGGGACATAGATGGATCTGCGATGGCCGAGTTGTTAAGGTGTTAGACTTGAAATTCAATGCGGATTCCCCACGAAGGTTCGGATCCTGCTCGCAGAGCTCAATCTATAAACACGATGGACCAGAACTCCAACTGCCTGTCAATAACTCCCTGGCTGCTGTCTGAACGCTACATTCTCTGCAAAATCCATGCCGCAGATTTTAAAATTCTTTACGCTCTTCAGTACTGTTAGATTTCTACTCACCGATGGAAATGCTGAACCCCGCTTAACTTTCTTGCCCTGTCTACGGTGTGACTCTCTTCTCTGCTTCACTTTCATGTTTCGTTCTTTATCTGTCCTTCTCCAACTCACATACACATACACACGCACAATTATTTTCTCTCCATCTCTCTCCTCTCTCTCCCTTCCTCTCTATCTCTTTCTCTCCCTCCCTCTCTCCACATACTCCTTTCCTCGTTACTCCCACATTTTCCTCACACGGCCGAAGTAAGCGTTTAGCAATCAATAATCAATGTTTGTGTTCAGTAAAGGACTGCGTGCTTGAGGTGGGAAGTTTATGGATATTCCTTTACTGCACTGCTGACCTTTGGGAAGAGCTGTGAACTGGTTCTGAAACGTAGGGGCGAACAGGTAACATGACATGAAGGAGCCGCGATTTTCCAATAAATCTGTTCCGGGAACTTTGGTTCAGTGCTGCTTTAAGGCACGACAACCATGCGAAAATTCGATTAGCTGAGGAAGAATTGATGGTTGAACGAATAAATTATCTGCGTATTTCAATAAGAAATATTGTCCAGCCGTGGAAGGGGGTTTGATATTACGACTCAGTGGCTGAACATGGCAGACGGGTCCATAAAATGGAAAAGCTTACGCCGTTACATGTCACTCACTGTACAAAGTCTCAGTTACATTCTTGACCAGCGAGCGACCGTACATTGCCGTACATAAACAGTTTCGTCAATATCGTCTTCCGTCAATATCACTTCGCCGGTGCACACTCCCGGCATCAGCGAACAGCCCACAAACTAACCCTCGTCAAAGTCATGCAACATACCTGGCCCCCATTGGTGTGTCAATCTAATATGTTAACTAATGGCGGGAAAATGTTTCACCCGGGGGTTGCTCTCTCCAACAGACACTGACTGCTTCTCCCTCCCCAAAGTCCAGACAATCTTGAGCAAAATATCAGAACAATATCCCATTTAAAAAAAAATCTATATGCTTCTGTCAGGGCGTCGAAGTAAATGCGAACGTCAGAAGGGTATCTCCTCTCACCTAAGGAGACAGAAGAAGATTTGGTAGAGGATATCGGCTGACTTTTGACTGGCAAGTGCGGTATGGGGAGAAGGATTGTGAACAAGTTTGCAACAGCCTGATCTTATTGAATGTCAGGGCTGCCTGGAGATGGCTCGAGTCTTGACCTTCGTTCTGTTGCCTGTGTCCTTAAAGAAACAGGATAAACAGGTCTTTCTTGGGTATATTTCTTGGCCAGAGGATATAATAAGGACTGATGCTTGGAGATCAGTTGTTCCCAATCTATGTAATCAGTTTACCCGGTGAATCATTTTCAAGTCTGAAAATGGCACAATATTTATATCTCTTAATATTGCAGGATTGTATGATTTATATTTTGGGTGCCGTCTGTCTCTTTCGGCCGGCAATAATGCTGCAAGTATTTCATTGTACTTGTATCTCACCCTCCCAATGCACAGAGCAACAAAACCGACTGCACCAGATATTACTCACTGAGATTTGAGCACTGATGATCCCGTCCAGATAAGTCAAGTTGATGTTGTCAAACTGAGTGATTAGGATAAATTAAGATAAATTAGGAGTGGTTAGGTTAAATTCGTAGCTGAGGGATTGGAGCAGGGGTCAGGGATGTAGTTTTCTGGAACATTGGGACCTCTTTTGGCAGATGTCGCCCGTACAAAAAGGACGAGTTAAACTTGAATCTTAAGGGGATCAATATCCTGGCGGGGAGATTTGCTAAGGCTACCGGGGAGACTTTAAACTAAAATGATTGGCGGTGGGAATCAAATTGAAGAGAGTAGGAGAGAGGAACTTAGTTCACAAATAGAGAAAGCTAGTAGACAGTGTGTGAGGGAGGATAGGCAGGTGACAGGGAAAGGGAGCGCTCAGACCGAAGATGTAGGGGATTAGGAAGAAAACGATAATAATGTTTGCACAGTTAGGGATAAACAGAGAGTAAGAGGTGGTGAATTTCTTAAGTGCATCTATTTTAATGCTAGGAACATGTAAAAAAGGTGGATGAGCTTTGAGCATGGATTGATACCTGGAAGTATGATTTGGTAGCTATTAGTGAAACATGGATGCAGGATGCGTGTGATTGTTAACTAAATATTCCTGGATTTCCTTGCTTCAAATGTGATAGTATCGGAGGGGCAATAGGGGGAGGTTTTGCATTGCTTATCATAGAAAATATTACAGCAGTGCTTTGGCAGGATAGATTAGAGGCCTCATCTAGGGAGGCTATTTGAACAGAATTGAGGAATGGGAAAGGTGTAGTAAAATATATTGGGGTGTATTATGGATCACCTAATAGGGAGGGAGAATTGGAGGAACAAATTTGTAAGGAGACAGAAGACATTTGTAGTAAGTACGACCCACACAGATAACACACTTTATGTCCCTCTTCCCTCCGAGAGAAGGTTCAGGAAATTGAGGATTCGTACGGCTAGATTTGGGAACAGCTTCTTTCCAAATGTGAGAAGACTACAGAACGGAGCCTGTCTCGGATCTGTGCCGTACCTTCCAAATATCCTGACCTGACTTGCACAACCTTGCTTTCCCTGTTTTATTTTCTACTTATGATGTATAATTTATTTTTTATTATATTTACTTTGATGTGTACTTCAGGGAGGGCGAAGCACAAAATCAATTATCGTTGTGATTATTGTACGCTGTAGTATCAATTGTCTGGTGACAATAAAGTAAAGCAAAGTAAAGTAAAAGTAAAGCTGTGATTGTGGGAGATTTTGATATTCCACGCATAGACTAGGAAGCCCATACTGTGAAAGGGCTGGATGGTTTGGAGTTTGTAAAATGTGCTGGATAGTTTTTTGCAGCAATACATATAGGGACCAACTAGAGAAGGGGTAGTCTTGGATCTTCTGTTAGGGAATGAGATAGGTCTGGTGACGGAGGTATATTTTGGGGAGCACTTCGGGTACAGTGATCATAATGCCTTTAGTTTCAATATAATTATGGAGAAGGATAGGTCTGGACCCAGGGTTGAGATGTTTGATTGGTGAAAGGTTAACTGTAGCGTTCTCGATCGGGTTTAATGAAACGCCGAATTAAACGCCGAGATAAACCTTAGTCAATGAAACAAGGTCGCAGTAAGATTAACCATTTACTGCTCAGTCTTCACATTAACATATGGTGAAAACTGTTGATAAAAGAATACAAGATTGATACAGTATTTGTTCCCTTCTTGATACCACATTTACATTGTAAATACTTGTAAAAGTAAACTACAACTACATTGCATTAAAGTGCAGCATACACGCAGAATCCACCTATGCCATGGACCGCTTTAAATACACTTCAACACAAACTCTTTAACTAACGAAAACATAAACATTATCGACGTCGTTACTTTTAAAAGGATTGGCGCTAACATTTTAATTCAACATGTCGATTATCTATTAACTTACAGCGTTGCTCTCACTGTGATGTCTCATGCTTACAAACAACTTCTTGCGCGAGTCTGCCTCGTGCGAGCCCCCGCCCTTGCGTTAATCCCAAACCGGTATTTACCCACAAGACGCGGCGAAACCGGATGTGACGTCATCGCATGCCGATATATTTGACAGGCAATGAATATACTTTAAACAATTCGAATTCTAACTAGAAAATACTAACAAATGAACTACTAAGCGAAAACATTATAAACTAAAGAACTGCCATCAAGGCAACACACTCCCCGCTTGACCTTCGTAAGGACACAATGAACAGAATACAAAACTTAGTCTCTAAATCAGTCATTAGGTAGAAGTAGAATGACTTCTGTAACTGGCCTTTGGTAAATTTTCACATCGCCTTGGTCGGTAGTCTTCAACTCGACCATCCTGACATGTCCATCCTCACTAGGGAATGTAGCAGTGTTTCTGGCCATTGGCCAGCTGTTGCGGGCGATTTGCTTGTCCCTGAGCAGGACTAAGTCTCGAACTTGGTTGCTGCGGGGTTCTGTCCACTTTTGTCTGTGTTGCAACAAAGTTAGATATTCCTGTCTCCAGCGAGACCAGAACCGATTTGCCACCCTTGGACTTGTCTCCATTGCTTTGTGGTCAAATCCTTGTCTGAGAAGTCTCCTGGTGGAGGGGGAGCTCCTGCCTTCTGCGTAAGGAGCATTGATGGCGAGAGTATGAAGGGGTTTTCTGGGTCAGAAGACACAGGTAGGAGTGGGCGTGCGTTTATAATGGCTGTGACCTCTGACATTAGGATGCACAGTACCTCGTGGGCCAATCGGGTGCGTTGCTGCATCTCAGGTTTGCTTTTCAGGGTTTGTTTCAAGAGCGTGAAACGCTTGACTACCTGCCCTTTGTTGTTTGGCAAGCACTGGCGTGGTTCTCTGAAAGGCAATGGGGCGACCCCATTATTTGCTTCATCTCTGAAGACCTTGGTGTCCTTTGTTTTTAAGAAAATGGCATCTTGAGCTGATTGAGCAAGTTTATTACCATGCTCAGTTTGAACGAAGACTGACTGGCACAGCGTCTCGTCGGTTACTTTGCGCTTGTTAACGCCTTGTTGTGCTTCCTTGATACACACGGAACTTGTGCAGGATTGAAAAATTGAATGGCGGCCACTCTCTAGCATATTGGTCTTGAGTGTGTTAACCGTCGGTTTGTGTACGTTGCCGAGCCAAACCACTCCTATCACCACCCAGCCCAGATCCAGGTGTTGCGCAAAGGGGGCGTCGTGTGGTCCATTGACCTGCTGCCTAAACTTGTGCCCCCGGAGAACGTCTCTCCCTAATAGCACGAGTATTTCCGCTTTTGGATCCAGTTCTGGGATGTGTTTTGCGATGTGGCGGAGATGTCACTGATGTAGCACCGCACTTGTCATCGGGATCTCAGTGCGGTTATTCATGATTTCATTGCACTCTAAGAGCGGAGGGAGACAGATGACGACTTTACCATCCAGTGACTCGATCTCGACGCCTTCTTCCTTCCTTCCTTGAATTTCCATGTTGCCTGAGCAAGTTATAAGGTAGTATGGGAACTGCTTACTCTCAATGCTGAACAATTTAAAGAAACCTGGACTGACTAGTGAGTGATTGCTCTGATCATCCAGAATTTCTTAGGCTTTGATGGCCTTGTATTTGGCTCCTTTAGGGTACACCTTGGTGAGGCAGATCTTTGAACAAGAACGGCTTGACTGAGCTTGACCACAAACTTCTGTACAGCTCGAGCTGACAACTGTTGTCCTGGAGTGAGCCTCCCCTCCCCGCCGTCCTGTTGTGGGGGTGAAAGAGCGTTGTAGGTTTGCGGTGACAGGCCGGGATGCATGACCCCATCGTGATTAGTGCTATCACATTCCGGGCACTTCACGGCGTTCGTACACTCTCCAGCAAAGTGAAAGGTTGAGGATCATCATTTAAAACATATTATTTTCTCCTTGAGAAGGGCCACCCTCTCTTCAAGGGGTTTTTCCCTAAACGTTCTGCATCTTCTGAGGGGTGGGGTTTGTTATGCAATGGGCAATTCTTGCTAGGGTCGTGGTTAGTTGTAAAGACTTCAGTCTTAAGCACTGAGACGGGTTTATTGATGTTGAAAGTATTCGAAGAGGATCTACCTGGCTTGGTGTAAATCGTAATACTTCCTGGACCCGTGAGGCTCGGGTCCTTTCGCATCTTCAGCCTCCTTGCACACAAACCTAGTGAGGTGCTTAAAGGGAGGAAATCGACCATCGTGGTCTTCCTTGTACTCTGAGGCAACAGACAGCCACCTGTCCTGCAGCCCAAATGGAAGTTTGTCCTCGATTTGTTTAATCCCGGATGGAGTATCTAGGTATACTAGACCAGCTGAGTAGCCATCTTTTTTGGCGCCTTGGATCTCCATGAGTAAATCTCCGAGCTCTCTTAACTTAATGTGATCTTTGGCTGACACCTTAGGAAAGTTTTCCAGACGTCGATATAGCGCGGCTTCGATAACTTCGGGGGCCCCATAGCCCTCCCAAAGTCTCTCCCATGCTTTGCTTAAGGTTAGCTCGGGTTTGTTGATGTACACTGAACGTATGCGTCTCACCAGTTCGCATGATTCTTTTCCCAGGCATTTCGCCATTAGATCCAACTCTTGGGTTGCTCTGAGCTGGACTCCGTCGATAGCGTTGGTGAATGTGGAGTACCATGTACGGTAATTTTCAGGTTTATCGTCAAACTGGTAGAGTTCCGAAGTGACGAGATCCCGTCGTGCCAAATACTGCAAAATGGGATCAACTGTAAGTGGCATGCGGGCTGGGGAAGTACGTTGGTGCGTATATGACTGAGGGCGTACATTTCTTATGGAATTTGCTGTCCTGAATTCGACCTCTGCATCTCTTCTCCCCAAAGCTTGTAAGTTTGGTGTCGAGAAGTATTTGTCGTCAGCTCTTTCATTCTTGACTTCATCGCGAAGTTGCGAGGGAAAATTGTCTTCCTCGTATGGATGTGATGTAATGGGGCCTCCCTGAGATTCCTCATGACATGGGATGTTATCGAATACGTATGGAGAGGAAGGACGAGCCTTCCTGTCTATTTGAGATCGGACATAGTCGCTTGTGCGTTCCAATCTGGTTCTTTCTAAAGTAGATCTTACGTCGGTCAGATTATGCAATCCTTCAGCTTCTTCTATGTACTCTGCTTCAACCTTGGCAGCTTCTTCTTCTGGTTCTAGCTCCAGCACTTCCAACTCTGCCGATATCCTTGCCATTTCCAATTGGATTTCGGCTTCTCTGGCAGCCGCTTCCTTCTGGATTTCGGCTTCATTGGTGGCCGCTTCCATTTCTCTGGCAGCCGCTTCCTTTTGGATTTTGGCTTCTCGGGCAGCCCTTTCCTTCTGGACTTGGCTTCTCTGGCAGCGCTTTCCTTCTGGATTTTGGCTTCTTTGGCAGCCCTTTCCTTCTGGACTTTGGCTTCTCTGGCAGCCCTTTCCTTCTGGATTTTGGCTTCTTTGGCAGCCCTTTCCTTCTGGACTTTGCCTTCTCTGGCAGCCCTTTCCTTCTGGATTTTGGCTTCTCTGGCAGCCCTTTCCTCCTGGACCTTGGCTTCTCTGGCAGCCCTTTCCTTCTGGATTTTGGCTTCTTTGGCAGCCGCTTCCGTTCTCAATTTTGCTACTCGCTTGGCGTAGTCCACCCGCACATGGGCGGCATCTGCTTTAGCTCTTGCCTGGGCGGCCTTACTTGATGATGCCCTACTGCCCTTGTCGCTGGGTGGCATCGACTTGATGCTGGATCGAGATGACATTGCAGCACTTGAAACACCTGATAATGCCGCCTTTTCACTGTAGCGTTCTCGCTCGGGTGTAATGAAAAGCCGAATTAAACGCCGAGATAAACCGTCGTCAATGAAACAAGGTCGCAGTAAGATTAACCATTTACTGTTCGCTCTTCACATTAACATATGGTGAAAACTGTTGATAAAACAATACCAGATTGATACAGTATTTATTCCCTTCTTGATATCACATTTATATTGTAAATACTTGTAAAAGTAAACTACAGCTACATTGCATTAAAGTGCAGCATACACGCAGAATCCACCTACGCCATGGACCGCTTTAAATACACTTCAACACAAACTATCCTCAACTCTTTAACTAACGAAAACATAAACATTATCGACGGTCATTACTTTTAACAGGATCGGGGTTAACATTTTAATTCAACATGTCGATTATCTATTAACTTACAGCGTTGCTCTCACTGTGATGTCTAATGATTACAAACAACTTCTTGCGCGAGTCTGCCTCGTGCGAGCCCCTTCTGTCGATCACAAACCGGTATTTTCCCACAAGACGTGGCGAAACTGGATGTGACGTCATCGCGTGCCGATATATTTGACAGGCAATGAATATACTTCAAACAATTCTAATTCTAACTAGAAAATACTAACAAATGAATTACTAACCGAAAATATTATAGACTAACTAACTGCCATAAAGGCAACACAATAACTTTGAGGAGATGCGAAAGGACAAAGGGGGAAAATTTCTTTTATTGGAAGGATGTAATAGAGACCTGGAGGTAATTTAAAGGCGTAATTTTGAGGGTACAAAATCTTTACGTTCCCGCTAGGTTGCAAAGAAAGGCTAAAAGTTTGAGAGAGCAATGATTTTCAAGGGATATTGGAAACTTATTTAGAAAAAAACAGAGAGTACAATATATGTATAGGCAGCATGGAGTAAACGAGGTGCTAGTGTCAAAGGACGTGTATTGAATCAAGACCCAAATGCAGGACGCAGATACTGTAGTACTAGGATCTGGGCAGGACGAGGGACTGGGAACAAGGAGCCTGGGGTGAACTCCGAGCCCAAAACTGGACAACTACCTAGAAACAGGGTCTTGCCTCGGGCTCGGACCCCTAAACCCAGCCGAAGACGTGACGAGGCTTAGCAACAAACTTGGGTCTTGAGGCTTTGCTGGAGACGGGGTATTGAGACTGTTTGTATTGAGATTGTTCCTGGTGAAGTTCGACCGAGAAAAGGGACAGCCGGAGGACCCGGATTCCGGAGTCCCGGGACCGGACCATGACAGCTGGAGGAATAAATGAATGTAAAATGAATCTTAAGAAAAATATTAGAAAAGCAGAAAGAAGATAAGAGGTTGCTTTGGCAAGTAAGGTGAAAATAAATCCAAAGGTTTTCTACAGTTATATAAATAGGAAAGGGATAGTGAGGGATAAAATTGCTCCTTTGGAGAACCAGAGTGGATAGCTATGTGTGACGCCAAAAGATATGGGGGAGATTATGAACAATTTCTTTTCATTGGTATTCACTAAGGAGAAGGATATTGAATTGTGTAAAGCAAAGGAAACAAGTCGGGTTGTTATGGAAATTATGATGATTAAAGAAGAGAAAGTATTGGCGCTTTTAAAGAATATAAAAATAAGTCTCCGGGTCCAGAAAGAATAATTCCCTAGGGCCTTGAGGAAAATTAGTGTACAAATAACTGGGTCTCTGACAGAAGCATTTCAAATGTCATTATAAACGGGGATAGTGCCAAAGAATTTTTGTATTGTTCATGCGGTTCCATTGTTTAAAAGGGGTTCTAAACTAGCAATTATCAGCCTGTAGGTTTAACGTCATTGGTGGGTAAATTAATGGAAAGTATTCTCTGAGAAGATATATATAATTATCTGTATAGCCAGGGTCTGATTAGGAAGAGTCAACATGGATTTGTGCGTGGAAGGTCATGTTTGACAAATCTTACTGAATTTTTTGAAGAGATTACAAAGAAAGTTGACAAGCGTAAAGCAGTGGATGTTTTCTATATGGACTTCAGTAAGGTCTTTGACAAGATTCCACACGGAAGGTTAGTTAAGAAGGTTCAATCGTTAGGCATTAATATTGAGTTAGTGAATGTAGATAGGGTGGTGAAGAAGGCTTTTGGAACGCTGGCATTTATAAATCAAAGCATTGAGTACAGAAGTTTGGATGTAATGTTAAAAATGTCCAACGCATTGGTAAGGCCAAATTTGGAATATTGTTTACAGTTCTGGTCACTGAATTATAGGAAAGATATCAACAAATTAGAGAGAGTGCAGAGACGATTTACTAGGATGTTACCTGGGTTTCAGCACTTAAGTTACAGAAAAAGGTTGAACAAGTTAGATCTCTATTCATTGGAGCGTAGAAGGTTGAGGGGGGATTTGATCGAGGTATTTAAAATTTTGAGAGGGATTGATAGAGTTGACGTGAATAGGCTATTTCCATTGAGAGTAGGGGAGATTCAAAAGAGAGGACATGATTTGAGAGTTAGGGGGTAGAAGTTTAAGGGAAACACGAGGGGGTATTTCTTTACTCAGAGAGTGATAGCTGTCTGGAATGAGCTTCCTGTAGAAGTAGTAGAGGCCAGTTCAGTTGTGTCATTTAAGGTAAAATTGGATAAGTATATGGACAGGAAAGGAGTAGAGGGTTAAGGGCTGAGTGCGGGTAGGTGGGACTAGGTGAGATTAAGAGTTCGCCACGGACTAGGAGGGCCAAGATGGCCTGTTTCCGTGCTGTGATTGTTATTTTGGTTATATAAATGGATTCAGCAGTGGCTGGATAGGAGATGCTAGAGCAGTGGTGGGCAAACTTTTTGACCTGTGGGCCACAAAGGGTTCTAAAATTTGACAGGGGGGCCGGACCAGGAGCAGATGGACGGAGTGATTTGGTAATACACCTCATAAGAGAAAATAAAATCTCATGGGATATGTAGAAAACATGTGCTTTAATATCAATTGAAAATGAACAAATGCATTACAACAAAATATCTGTCTTTGAAGTCCCATGGTATTAGGCTATTTATTGAAATGACTTTTAAAACACTGAAAATTAAATGAATAAATACAGCTTTTTTCTAATAGTAACAGTTATTATTTTAAAGCACTGAAAATTCTGTTATCCTTCAAGATATTATCATCATCACTCTCCTCCTGACTGTCTTTATTTCAAAAACGGTAGGAGATGCAGGTCTACTTGTCCTGCTCCTTCTTATTCAATTGTCCCCTTTGCCAAAACTCAACAACGACCCGCACAAACACAGAACAGTGACAGCGCGCCAGTATGCGGAGCGCGTTATTTGATCTGGAGCGCATGTTTTATTTTGAGAACGTACGTGCACCTGCGCACTATTCATGTCCATCACTTAACAGAAATGACATGTAACATGTAAGGCTTATTGAAAAAAATATTTTCAAATGCATTTTTTACATAACACAACGAAGAAACTTATTTTTAATTTCAGTGGGAACAGTGTTGTTGGTCTCCCTTTTTAGCCAGCGCATCAAAGTCTGGATTTAGTTTTGTTGTGGCGATTCTCAGGATGGATCTGAGGTGTTGGTCAGTTAACTTGGATCTGTGGCTGGCTTTGTTGATGTTCATGATGCTGACCGCCTGTTCACACAAATAGGTCGAGCCGAACAAAGAGTAAATGTGGAGTAATACGCTGCACCTCAACAAAGGTCAATGTATATAGAGTGCGACATCTATTGGGAAAATGCCAGAATTGCAGGGAAAAAAACGTTAACAAGGTTTATTAATAACATTTCATCAAGTTCTGCGGGCCGGATTAAAAAGCTTAACGGGCCGCATATGGTCCGCGGGCCGTAGTTTGCCCATGCCTGTGCTAGAGAGTAGTGGTGGGTAACTGTTCGTTAGATTGGTGACTGGTAGTGTACCTCAGGGATCTGTGCTGGATCCAATGTTGTTTGTCATATACATTAATGATCTGAATGGTGGGTTTGTAAATTGGATTAGTAGGTGTACTGATGATACTAAGATACGTGGCGTTGTGGATAATAAAGTAGGTTTTCAAAACTTATAGAGAAATTTGGGCCAGTTAGAAGAATGGGCTGAAAAATGGCAGATAGAGTTCAATGCTGATAAGTGTGAGGTACTATATTTTGTTAAGACTAATCAAAATAGGACATACGTGGCAAATGGTAGGGCGTTGCGGAATGCAGTAGAACACAGAGATCTAGGAATAATGGTGCATAGTTCCCAGAAGGTGGAATCTCATGTGGATAGGGTGGTGAAGAAAACTTTTGGCATGCTGGCATTTATAAATCAGAGCTTTGAGTATAGGATTTGGGATGTAATGTTAAAATTGTAGAAGGCAATGGTGAGGCCAAATTCTGAGTATTGCGTACAGTTCTGGTCATCTAATTATCGGAAAGATGTCAACAAAATAGAGAGACTACAGAGGAGATCTACCAGAATGTTACCTAGTTTTCAGCACATCTATTACGGAGAAAGGTTGAACAAGTTAGGTCTTTGTACTTTGTAGCGTAGAAGGTTGAGGGGGGATTTGGTAGAGGTATATAAAATTATGAGGGGGATAAATAGAGAATGTGGATAGGCTTGATCCATTGAGAATAGGAGAGATTCAAACAAGAGGACATGAGTTGAGAGTTAAGAGTCAAAGGTTTAAGGGTAACATGAGAGGGATCTTCTTTACTCAGAGAGTGGTAGCTTTGTGGAACGAGCTTCCAGTAGAAGTGGTGGAGACAGGTTCGATATTGTCATTAAAAAAAATGGATAGGCATATGGGCAGGAAAGGAATGGGGTGTGATGGGCTGAGTGCAGGTCGGTGGGATTAGGTGAGAGTAATCATTCGAAATGGACTAGAAGGGTCGACATGCCCTGTTTCGGTGCTGTAATTATTATATGGCTATATGGACTAGCGTCCATATAGGAAATATATGGTCACCCTCTTCTGCTGAGAGGTAGCATCGGTTACTGTGTTTAACAGACAAGTGAATGAGGTACAGTGCTTAGTGACAAAGATCAAATTAATCATTATATTTACTCTAAGTTATTATCTGTAAGACCTCGCACAGTTATTTCCAGCTTTACCGAGACTACACCTTCGATATATATTTTTTTCAAATTCATATACTCCTTGTCTAACCAATGTCATATACAACAGATAACGAACCGCTGCAGAAACAGTGGACAGGAGGTCAAGTAGCTGCTGTGGATGGAAAGTGATAGTACACATTTGCGATCTACGGACTGTCGCTGAACTGAACGTACAGGGTAGATGACCAGTGTGGAGAGCTGAATATGTGGCAAGGGTTGGGAAGGAACTGAAGTGTGCAAGTGAGGATGTGTGGTAGATAGCTCGATATTAGAGACTTTTGGTATGACATTGGTCGCTGTTGTTCGCTGATCGTTACTTAGGTCGGTAGTATTGATGCGAAATCGCTTCGTGACCAGGAAGTTCCTGCATGACACTAAATTAGGCAGTGCTGTTAATATTGACGGAGATTAATGTTGATTACAAGCGTGCATGGGCCAGAGAAGTGCGCCGATGACTGGTAAATGGATTCCAATGCATTTTGGAAATAAAGCTTGCTAAGCTCTTGTGCTTTAAATGTCAGGGCATTACGGAGTACAATTGACACGAGGGACGCAGAGGCACAAACTCACTGTTCGCTGATTTCGACGGAATATGGAAAAGCTGTTTTCAATTCCGACCTTATTCATTCAGGGCAACAGGAAGAAACATAAAACATTACGATAAGTCGTTGTTGAGGTTGTGGATAGAGTGCTACGTCCCGTTTCCGAAGCTCTATTACAGAAAATAGGCCGTCAAACTGAAAAGAGCGCAAGCAAGTTATACAATGAAATTTTCAAGGACAAGAAGAACGGCGATATATAAAGAGTATGACCAAGCCTGTAATTTATTCATTCCAATACGAGAATTCGATTTAAAACAGATAACATGAATGTTGGCAGTCTTTTTCTTCTGTGCAGAGACCAAAATATCGCGGAATATTTGAAAGGAACATGAGCAGCAATGATTTCAAAAAGAGTTTAGTGAATATATGCAATGAGCAGCCAGAAGTAGAACAAGCAGGTAGTACAGTTTCGCGGAAGGACGGGCCTTGGAGGAATATTGTCCGCACGCAGGAAACTGGAACTTACTCTGGAGGGAAAGGTGGTCGGAATGGTTCTTTGAGTCCAAGAGTTCGTATCAATTCATAATTTCTTCACGGCTCACATCAGTGGGATATGTCAGATATCACTGGACAGATATTATATGGAAGACAACGAAGGAAACGAAGAATGTTATTAAGCCAACTACCGCGATGATCAGGCGATGGAGATGTTCTCATATTGCTGAGCAATCACATTGTCTCTCACTCACCTTACACTTCTTACGAACAATGCGGAGCAATGGAATCCTGTGATGCGTTCACCACCGAGATGAGTGTATAAACAAAAAGACTTTGATCAACCACCAATAGTCAGAATCAGAGTGGACTGTCTTATTTCTTATTCCTTATGTCTTATTTCTAATTAAACGAGCCCTGCTGGTGCACATGTGGACAAATGGCAAATAGATTAGATGAAGAAGACTACACGAGCGCAGAATGGGCACAGAATATTGTCATGAAACGGTTTTTGATCTCACCGGTAGAGCAGATGAAATTAATGAAACATTTGTACAGCGCCAGTGCAGGGGCCTAGCACCTGGAATGGTCGAATACCTCTTCTCACTATGTGAGTGGAGGTAGAGAGGCTACAGAGGACCTTAGTTTGGGAGAATAGACAAAGAAGTGGTCGGTGGGATGCTGTGCAGAGTCATACGCTTTTATATAAGAAATGAAGGAGCACACTTTCTAAAAGGACAGAAAATGCAAGCAAGAAGACAGGCGCGAAGAACATTGCGAGTCCTTGTACCGACTTCCCATTGCACCATACCTACCTCCACCATAATGTCCCAAAGATTAATTTGAAGGTTGAATCTGCGGTGAGGAAGGCAAATGCGATGCTCACATTCATTTCAAGAGGACTAGAACATAAAGCAAGGATGTGATTCTGAGACTTCATAAAGAACTGGCGAAGCGTCGCTTGGAGTACCGTAATCAGCTTTAGTTGCTTTACCTGAAGCTGGAGAGGTTTGAAAAGGAGATTCAGAGGAATGATGCTAGGATTGAATGGCTAGTGATATGAAAAGCGTTTGATGGCGTCGAGCCTGCACTCACTGGAATTCAATAGATTGCGAGTGACCTCATTGAACGCTATCGTATGATGAAAGGCCTTGAACGGTGGAGGTGGAGAGGATGGCTCCTATGGTGGGAAAATCTAAAACCAAAGGACGCAACCTCGAGATAGAGGAGCATCCTTTTAGAACAGAGATGAAGAGTGAGTTCTTTAGCCAGCGAGTGGTCAATCTGTTGAATTCCTTGCCACAGGATCCTGTGGAGTCCAAGACTTTTTTCATGAATGATAGATTCTTGATTGATCAGGGAATGAAATAATACAAGAAGAAAGCGGGAGAATGGGGTTGAGAGGAAATTTCGAAGCAAACCCGATGGGTCAAACAGACTAATTCTGTTCCTATATTTTGTGGTCTTATGGTACGAATGCATTTTAAGCATAGGCAGGAACGGCGTTGTGGTGCAATGAAGTTAATGCACACGGAAGTTTAAAATAAGCAAATTAAATTGCAGCAGACAATATTTTAATTCCCTAACTGGGAATCGAACCTTATTAAGCACGACCTGCCTTTCACAAAGCCATGCTGACTGTTACTAATCATATTATGCCTCTCCAAATGTTCATAAATCCTGCCTGTCAGGATATTTTCCATCAACTTACCAACCACTGAAGTAAGCTTCCCTGGACTATAATTTATTGGCCATCTCTATTACCTTTTTATGAATAAGGGAACAATATGTGTAACCCTGCAATCCCTTGGAACCTCTCCCGTCACCATTGATGATGCAATGTTGACGGTATAATCCCGAAATTAAGGGGTTTATGTGAGAGAAGCGTTTGATAAATGTGGGTGCATATTATTAACAACTATAGAATATTGAAAGACGGTGAGAGTGCGCATGTGCTGGGAATAATTCACATAGTGGAGGGAGTGAATGACCAGACGGCACTGCCTCAGAATACAAGAGCGCCCCTTTAGAAAAAAGATTAGAATAAAATTCTGCGATCAGAGTGGTGAATCTAGGGAACTCATTGTTCTGAACAACTGTAAACTCGGGACAATTGGGCTTTTCTAAAGCAATAGTTGATAGGTTTCTGATCAGTCAGGGTGACAGAGGTCACGGGCAGAACAGGTAACGGGGGTTGAGGAGAATAATAAAGCAGCACAAGCAGCAGCAAGATCTCAACACCCCCCCCCCCCACACGTTCCAGTAAATCTTACCAGTGCCCAACACCCATCAAATATTCGTAAATGGAAGAAAAAATGAGATCATGTGGAGAGGATGGTGGAAAGAGAGCTGATCCATCCTGAGTGGACAACCACCTGAGTAAAACACCGTGAGCATCACCAGAGCGAAAAATGAGACCGAACGGAAAGAAAGAAAAAAAACGGGCCAAACATGAGTGAACCATCCCGGACAGTTCCCACGTTCTGCAGAGCGTGCATAGGGCTGAGTTAGAGCCAAGCTGATTCTTACATATTACATATCTGCTGAAGGACAAACTTTACCCGTACGGGGTAGATAGCGAGCGAAATACATCACCACTAAAAGCATGAGCATTTCAAAACCATTAATTTATTGACCATGGTTCTCGAAATCGACAAGTGAATAGCTATGGTGGGAAATGGCGACTGATTTCATTCTGCTGCAGAAAGCAGCTGGTCGCCTTCTGATTTAACGAATGCAGTTAACAATTTCAGCGGGTATTTCACCGCGTTCTTCCTATCCTCTCTGAATTTGCTCTGAGTCAAGGCGTAAGTACTTGTGTTGGTGCAGGAGCTGAGGATCTGCAACATTGCCGCCGTGGAGTCTGCAATATAAATCGGTTCCTTACCATAGTAACAAGAGATGTTTGCACTCAATACGTAGGTATCAAAAACCAGTCGATTTAACCATAGGAGTATAAAACTACCGGTTACACTGAATAGTAAAACGACAGATTTCCTTTGGCTCTCCATTTAAGGGTACTTGTTATTCTTTCCGTTGCTGCGGTCTCGGAGCCCCATGCGGAATTGATTGGCGGAACAAAAAATCGGCGATGCTCTCTCACGCTCCGTCCCTGAAGCTCTTCATGTGCATCTCGGGACTAAGCAGCGACATCAATATTCCATCCCCGCCAGGCCTGCACGTCAGGATGAAAGTATACGGAAGTGACGTCTCCAACCACTGAAGGCCTGTCGCATCCAATTTCGCCGAGATCAGGATTTTATTGTTTGTTTGTCCATCATCACCTGGACGGCAACATATAAGTCGTCACATAGCTTATCCTCCACAACCAAGCCAAAGCGACGGACTCCAATTAATGCATGGTTTAATTTAACTCAGAGATTGACAGACTCCTGCTGACAAACACAACGGCTGTCTAATCTGATCGTGATCCGAAACACTTATTGCTGGTATCCGCATGCATTACATACGACAATCGTGGGTCTGCAAAAAAAAGACACAGGCGCTTTCATCAGCAGCTCCTTCAGCAACTGAAAGGCCTCTTCACATTTCCCCATGTCACTCCAAAAGGATCCGGGGGGGGGCGCTAAGGTAATTTTTATCATCTTTTTCTTGAGTCCTCTTCCCTTTCTCCCCCAAGGGAGGTAAACGCACAGCTAATCCAAAGAGTGACTTAATCTAGAGAAGCCCTTCACTATCCTCTGATAGTACCTATAGAATCCAATGAACGAGCGGAGGGCAGTCGCAGCCTGTAGCATTGTCAAAATAGTAGCTGCCTATAACTTTCACAGATCCGGAACGACTCTGTCACCTGAGACTATGTTCCCAAAATAGTTGGTAGACGTCTTTAATTACTGGCACTAGTTAGGGAAAGTTTTAATCTTTCTGCTTTCAGGCAGTCTAACACCTTCAGTAGCCACGCTTCACGTTCTTCCGTGGTGAACCTGGATAAAATCTTTGAGCTAAGATGGCAACTCAATTAATTCCATATCCCCCGTTTCTGGAAAGTAGCCAGAGCTCCTGCTGTGCACTGGGGCATACTTGCAGACTGGAAGAATCCAAGTGGAGATATGAATGCCTTCAGTTCCTTGCGTGTCTGTTAATACCCACTCCTCAAGTCCAAAACATTGAAACATTGAACATCCAAAACAATAACACGTTATTCAGGCAGGCCAACGCGTCCTTCATTCTCAGAACCGTATTCTGGGCGGGGGACTATATGTCGGTGCAGAGTCCGATAGTCAACACACATTGGTACTTTTTCGTTCTTCTTTCTCGCCAGCACTATTGAACTCCGGGATTCTGTGATGATACCAACATTCTTCACCTACTGCAGATCCTGCAAAACGTATCTACCTCAGCGGATACGAGTCTCCGCGACCTTTCCCTGGTGTGGCCTTGTCACCGGATGGTCTGGCCACTTCTCTTGAAACAACACTCATACAATTCATCAGTAGAAAATAGTTCTTCCAAATTCAACATCTTATCTATCAATCTCCTCTTCCACCCTCCTAGTACTGTGGAATCACCAAAGTTGAATGACTTGGCTGTCAGATTTCTCGCTCCAGGAGAGGGCGGATTCCCTGGTTGTGTCAGAAGAACAATGGACATTACAGTCCTCCTAAAATTGTGCCCAATTGGTATTCTTCGCCTGAGAGTGACGACCCTTTCAGATGTATTCTTAATAATCAATATCACCTGTTCACCTGTACAGCCGACGTTTTCTGCAGAAGACGGGACTCATTAGTATCCCAGACGGTAAGCATGACTGCTCTTCGTGGTCTTCCTGATCATTTCACAAGAAAGCTTCGACATCACGCATTCTGGCAAATTAGGGGTATCCTGTCTGTTTAGCTACTTCCCCAGTCAGTAACGCAGGGTGTACCGCACAGATGCTCGTTTATGCTCATCATACTTCCCAGTGCAGTGACGCACTTCCTTAAAAATATCTCAGGATACAGAGTGATTAGGTTTATGGAATACCCTAGATTGTGAGAGTTAGAAAAGACCCCTAGCTTTCTATTTGAAGTTACAATATATTGCTCAGTTCCTTCCTGCTGGGGAGGGGAGGTATATTCAGTTAAATTACCCAAAATCTCTGGTTGTAATACTTACTTATCTGAAAGAAGGGCTGCGAGCTGCACAGTTTTAGGAACCAGTACAGATAGATGCGTCAATATAATCTATCAATATTATCAATCTTTTTCAATATTTGTATTGATTACTTGCATAGATACTTTATGATATGATGAAAACAGAAACAAAGTTGAAATGACACATATCTGTGTATAATAAGTTACACCTAATATTGAAAAGGTATATTTTATTCTAATCTAAAACAAAATCAAAACCCCATCACGAGAGAGAGAGAGAGAGAGAGAGAGAGAGAGAGAGAGAGAGAGAGAGAGAGAGAGAGAGAGAGAGAGAGAGAGAGAGAGAGAGAGAGAGAGAGAGAGAGAGAGAGAGAGAGAGAGAGAGAGAGAGAGAGAGAGAGAGAGAGAGAGAGAGAGAGAGGAGAGAGAGAGAGAGAGAGAGAGAGAGAGAGGAGAGAGAGAGAGAGAGAGAGAGAGAGAGAGATGTTTGGTTGAAAGAAAAGAGAAGAAAATCCTGAACATAGTCATAGATTCAAACATATAATAGCCAAATCTTCTCTAAACTTAAAAATGACATCACATCAATCAACTGATGGGCATGAGAACGCAGAGCGGCCTCTTTCCATTTAAGCAGCAAAACTGTTCTGGCTAAAAGAGAAATAAAATCAAATTATGACAATCATTCGGCTTAAGAGCAAAATCATTTCCTCCGCCAATGCCAAACAAGGCAGTCAGACTGTTGGGCTTAAAGTTTACTTTTAAAAAGCTTCAAGAAAGGTTAAAATATTTCTTTCCAAAATATATATTTCCGAGGGCAGGATCAAAACATATGAATTAGAAACCTCTGTGACATTACACCTCTTACAGCATGGGGAAAAATTCTGAGTAAAAGTGAGAGAGCTGATCTTTAGTCATATATGCTCTATGAATCACTTTAAATTGTAAAAGAGAGTGACGCACAGATAACGAAGAGATGTGAACAATTTAAAAAAGTTCACTCCACGACTCCTTATCAAATGAAATCTGTAGGTCGTGTTCCCAGAGGTTTTTAATTTTATCTAACGCTATGTTTCTCATTTCCAACAACATACTATAAATAATAGAAATAGATCCATTATGAAAAGATTTCAGAGTAAAAATTGTATCAACTGGAATGAGCACTATGGACATTTAATTCCTGGTCTATTCCACTCTTTAAAAACGACATTAGTCAAAGGTTTTAAAAAACAGATAAAAAATGGGACTAAAGTGCGAAAAACCAAATAATTTAAGAGTTTTCTAAATTGTAACCAATACCTCAAAGAATAATTAACTACATAATTATCAGTTGAATTACTTAAGGATAGAGGAATCGAAGCACCAAGAAGGGAAATAATAGAAAATTCATTAACAATATTAACTTCTGAGGAAACCGAGACCGCACAGTCTTCACGATTAATATAATATAAGCAAAACTAAATATAACATATATTGACTGCCCAAAGGTAAAACCTAATCCACCATTTTTGTCAATTTTCCGTAGATGAAATTTGTTTAATCGGGGAGGGGGGTGGTTATTCTTCCATAAATTAGAATATAAAATCGAATCTAAAGAATAAATAAAGGAATAAAAACCGGTAGGGCTTGAAATGAATATAAAAATTTAGGCAAAATATTAATTTAATTGAATTGATAGTCCAATCAGCGATAAAGAAAGAGGAGACCAGTTTGATAGTACCTTCTTAACATACTCCAAAAGAGTGTTAAATTTTTTTAAAGAGATTTATAATTCCTAGTAATTGTTATACCCAGATAAGTAAGTTCATTTCTTACAATTTTTGAAGAAGGTCAGAGTTGAGCAATAACAAATTATTCAAAGGGTGAAGTTTCCTCTAATGAAGATTAAGTTTATATCCTGAGAACTGACTAAATTCAGGTAGTAAATAAAGTAATGAGGGTACAGAGGTCTCCACATTAGAGATGTCGAGCAAAAGGACATCAGCAAAAACGAAAAATTATGAGTGATATCTCTCCTTAAAAATACACGAGATATCAACGGATTCACGAAACGCAATGGCTAAAGGCTCTAAAGTCAAATTTTAAAAAAGGACTAACAGGACGTCCTTGTCTAGTTCCAGTTTTAAATGGTTTAGAACTCTAAGAGTTGGAAAGAACCTGACCAGTGGGAGATAAATAAACTAATATAATCCATTGATTAAAATTGGATCCAAAGTTATTTTTTTTAATATATTAAATAAATAATTCCATTCATCCATGTCAAAAGCTTTCTCAGCATCTAAAGAAATAATACATTCCGAAAATTGTTAAGAGGGAGAATAAATAGCATTTAGTAAACGACGAACGTTAAAACAATAATAACGATTTTTGATAAATCAGTCTGGTCATCAGAGTGTTTTCCATCCTATGTGCCAAAAGTTTAGATAAAATGTTAGCATCAACATTACTTAAAGAAATACGTCTGTAGGAAAAACAATCAGTTGGATCTTTGTTCCTTCTGAGAATACGCGAAATAGAGGTGTCATAAAAGGATTGTGCCAACCTGCCTAATTTAAAAAAGAGTCAGAAAGAATAGAAAGTAAGTGAGGAATAAGCATTGGAACAGCAGCCTTATAGAACTCTGCAGTAAATCTATCAGGACCGGGAGCCTTCCCCGAACTCAGAGAATGGAAAACTCGAACAATTTCCTCATATGAGAAAGTTTGATCTAAATATTTTCGTCTAACCTCAGAAAGTGAGGGAATATTTAAACGATCTATAAATTTATTCATAGGAAAATTGTTTTTAGGGGCATCGGAGCTATACAGTTTAGAGTAAAATTCTCTAAAAGTATCGTTTATTTCTAATTGATCAGAAGTTATTTCACAACACGCTTTGGAGATTTCCTTAATTTGACTTTTAATTAACAACGTTTTAAGAGTATTAGCCAAAAGTTTTCACGTTTTATCTCCATGAACATAAAATTGAAATTTATTTTTTATAAGTTGAGTTTAAACAGGGTAAGTTAAGGGCAGATTATATTTAGTTTTAACTTCAACACGTCTTTTATATAAGACGGATTCCGGATCGGAAACATACTTCTGTTCTAAATGATTCAGCTGATTGGCAAAAATCAGTTCTCGCCTTGTTAGATTTTTTCTTAATACTTGCTTTATAGGAAATAATTTGGCCTCTAATATAAGCCTTGAAAGCAGCCCAAATAATGAGGCTAGAAGTGCGATCTAGCGTATTCCCGAGACATTACATCATGTTTAACAAAGGCAACTGAATAGTCAATCAAAATTGAAGTACCTATGACCATGGCTTGAAAGGAAGATTGAAAAGCTGGAGCATTCCAACGGTTGAACGAATGCCCACAGTCAGATCTGCGGACATGAGCCTCTTGTGTTAAAAAAAACTAATTGCGTCATTGAATTTCTTAATATAGGTAAAATCTGATTGCGCTTCACAGGGTGGTTTAAATCTTTTACATTTAAACTAAGTAACTTAATATTGTTTACCAAGTAAATATCATTAAAACAGGGGTTAAACATATAAGCCACTGGAATATAAAAAAGAATACAAACCTTAAAATAAAAATAAAAAGCAATAGATGAGTCGAGGATAACAAAACAGCTGATAAAAAGGGGGAAAAAATAACAACAGCCCATTGCCGCCCTCGGCCCTCCCAGAGAGAACAAAATCGCCCAAGAGAGGACGAAGGCAAATCTAGTGATAGATCCCACCCACAACATCCTACTGGCAGAGCTCCAGGCGAGGAAAAGTTAAGTACAGAATGAATTTCATCCCAGAATATATGAAATTCAAAAGAAAATAAAAAAATCAAAACACAGTGTTTGCAAATAATATTTTCACAGAAAACTTACTGAATTTAAATCTATTAGTTTTCTAAAGGGAAAAAATAAAAACACCAGATGGAAAAGTATTATTGATGAAAATATATCGAATGAAAAAAAAAGAATATTTCAAGGAAAATAGTAATCAACGAATAAACTGCAAAATTACAACGGATTGAACCGCCAAGCTGAGGGACCAAGCTGAAATGAAGCAGAAATAAACAGTTAAACATCTGGTGTTGATAGACTAAATAATATTCAAAACAGCTATAAAAAAGTTCAAACATCATGTTGAAAAAGAAGTAACTCGGTAAAGAACGATAAGAACAGAAACTCATTATGATAGTAGACGAGAATAAAAGAGCGAATTCATCCTTAGAGAGAGCTCTCTCTTTTAAAGCCATAATTTCAGGATCTTTATTTTGTTCTTCTATACATTCCTTCCTTGATAAGGACGTCATTTCTTTTTTCATCCTGCATACTCTCCGCAGCCTGACTACTCGCTACGTCCTGTTGGTATAGGGACAGTAGGAAAATCTCGGATAAATCAACATTAGCATCAACAGCCTTTTTCGACATTCTTCTAGTTACTCCGCAGACGAGGTACACATCAGCGTCTACGGGCGGATCCTCAGGAGCAGCAGGCTTTCTTGTCAGCTGAACTGCTGGGTAAACATCTCCACATGCAAGGTTATCACCGAGCAAGACATCAGCATTGTCTAGCAGTACTTCAGATCGTACCCCTATTGTGACTGGTCTGGATACAAAGTCGCATTTCAAAATTATCTTATGCAAGGGCACGGCCTCAATCCCTTTTCCAATACCTTTGATAATATTCACTTCACCAGTCTGCGTCTCGGCACCAAATTTCAAAACACTCTTTAACATCATTGACTGAAAAGTTCCAGTATCTCTCTCGAGATTCTCACTGTAACCGGAGTTGACTCCTCCTTCACAGACACAAACCCATTTGAAATAAATCTCTTGAGTCCCTCATGAACGAGGTGAGACCCCTTTTTCTTCAGCGGTGTTTAACCGTCTTAACGCAGGCATTTGGGGTTTTCTCTTTCTCTTTCTCTTTCCCTTTTCCCATTATCCTAGCAAATGAATTTGATGCCACATAACCCGGCCTCCCACAAAAGCAGCACTTTAAACTGGGAAATTTTCCTTTTGACTGCTTCCCTTCCTCCTTACTTTTATCACTAGTCCCGGAGTACTCTTTGGTTTAGCCGGTGTCTTATCTCTGGTATTATTCTGGTCACTCCTAGTGGGGGTAAAATCCTATCCTTATGACTTAAGGCGTACTCGTCTGCTAATCTCGCAGATTCTGAAAGTTCGCTGCCTCTCTCTCATCCAAGTATGTCCTTATTTCAGCCGAGACGCTGCTTTTGAACTCTTCAATTGACATCAACTCTTTCAATTTGTCAATATCCTCATCCACCTCTCCCGAAGCGCACCAACGATCAAAGTCCATACGTGTCTCATCGGCAAAGTCCACAGACGTTTTGTTCAAAGGCTTCCTCAAATCTCGAAACCTTTGTCTATACGCCTCCGGAATCAACTCATAAGCATTAAGTATACAACCTTTTACTACATCATAATATTTTGCATCTGCCACAGACAACGCCGAATTCGTTCGCTGAGCCTTCTCCTTAAGCGCACTTCATAACAGTATAGCTCACAGATCTCCCGGCCAGTTCTGATTTAAAGCCACTTTTTTTCAAACTGCAGGAAGTTACCTCGATTTCTGTTTCCTCAAATGGAGGTACCAACTTAATTTCTCGACTAACACTAAATCTCTCCACATGGTCTGCCACACGTCCTCACGTTGCCATTTCTTCCTCTCAAACGCTCTCTGTCTTTCTGCTTCTTCTCTCTATTTTTCTGCTTTTTCAGCCTCTAATTTCAGTCGCTCTAACTTCATCTATTTCAGTTGTACCTGGACCTCCCATTTCCCTATAGGAAACATCTTTAACTCCTCCTCATCGGATTTCTTTGCAGAAACATAACATTCAGCTATTCTCCTTTGAATTTCTGCCTTCTTGACCTCTGTAAGTTTCAATTCCTCCACAACTACCTTCCACTTCTCCTTTCTAGCTCACTTCAAAGCCGCAGGGTCTGGCCTTAGCAGAAAGTTCCTAACATCCGTTTCTTCTGTTTTTCCACACAACCAAATCAACCCAATCAACTCAAAGAACCCCCCCCCCCATGGTCGAATTTGTTCATATCCCGGACGCAGGCCCCAATTTGGTCACGTACCCCGCGACGGTTTAAAAAACCAGTAGAAACAAAAAACACTTTGGAGTCCAGTATTGTAACTAACTAAGGTTAGTTAGTTGTAACTATGCAATACAAGAAATACTAAACAGGGTAGCAGTGATTATATATATATATGTGTGTGTGTGTGTGTGTGTGTGTGTGTGTGTGTGTGTGTGTGTGTGTGTGTGTGTGAGTCTGTGTATATATCCATGTATATATATGTTTATAAAAACTAACTTTCACCAAGCCTACGGTTAAATAGATAATAGATACAGGGTTACGGTAATTAGTAAAGTTCGGTATAGTTCCTGGTATGGAATTGAGTGGTGATGGAGAGAGAGAGCTGGTTTGTTCTTCAGGTTACCTGACAACGTCGATCATCTCGTTGTCCTCCGAAGTCCTTCAGAAGTCATCGACTGTGACCACAATAAAGGGGACTGTTCTTCCTTGGTGGAATTATCAACCCAGGCGAGGTTAGACACACGAATAATTCCTCACCGATCACACCCTTTTACACTTTGAGAGCCACTGATCAATGCGCCGGATCGATCCTCCAAAAACCCACTTTTTCTGTGGATAGAACAAAGGTCATTCAGTGTGTAAACCCATGCGACTGTAGGTACATTAGCTGACCTATTTTTTTCTCCGTGCTGCAC
Source organism: Hypanus sabinus (assembly GCF_030144855.1). Taxonomy (NCBI): domain Eukaryota; kingdom Metazoa; phylum Chordata; class Chondrichthyes; order Myliobatiformes; family Dasyatidae; genus Hypanus; species Hypanus sabinus. The sequence continues at coordinate 58,434,604 of NC_082706.1, read as the reverse complement.
ACCAGCTGTCCAGCAAGCAGCTCCACCCTTCTCTCTCTTTAAGAATACAGAAACTGACAGTGCTCTTCCAAAAGTGTAAACATGCTTGCAGAGAAAGTATATCACCATCTCCGAGCAGTCTTCGCCTCACTCTCGTTCTTAATAGCGAGGTGTCTGGTATTGAGAATCAACCCCCTCTCTCTTTTCAGAAGCACAGTTCATAGAGGTAATTGAGGACCCCATCACAGATCCAGAGACAGAGGCAGAGAGGAAAAAACGACTAACTTTTACTCGTGGCTTTGTAATTTTATTACAGTTCAGCGTAACTATATGCCCTACATACTACAATGAAAATTATTTTGTTCTGTGAGGGACAGTGCGTGTGGACAGACAGAAACAGAGAATAGAGGGATCAGTAAGGAATCAGATGCTCACGGGGCCTTGGCATATCAACAGAGATAAAGAAGGAGATGTGAAAGGGCAAAGAGAGAGAGAGCAGTCCGGAGATGGAGACAGAGTTGAAAAAGAAGAAATAAATTCTTATATGACCCCGCTGTGTTCCAGTCCGATCATATTTCCCTCACCATGGAATGCACCAATCTAAACTGGTGTGTGGGAGAAGAAATAAGCGAGAGCGGTTACAGTGCAATCGAGGTCTTCGTGAGGGAGATTGGGAGTAAAACACCGTGAATATCACTAAATGGAAGAATGATGGACAGCAAAAAGGGTGGAAACTAGAGAAAAGGGAGCGGATACATCCTGATAGGACAAACCGGGAGTAAAACGCTGCGAGCGTCACTAACTGGAAAAAGGAGATGAGACGGAGAAAATAGAAAAACACTGAGCGGGAACTGGCTGGACCCTTCCTCACGTTTCCGGAGTTCAACAGAGCGTCCACTTGCATGAACTACAGGTGAAGGGAGTCTTACATATTTGAGAGAATCTGACGAAGAACACACTTCACCTGTACATGCTAGACAGGGAGTGAAATATATCACCACTAAATACACACATGAGGAAATCTGCAAATGTTGGAAATTCAAGCAACAGACACAGAATGCTGGTGGAACACAGCAGGCCAGGCAGCATCTGTAAGGGGAAGTACTGTCGACGTTTTGGTCCGAGACCCTTCGTCAGGTATTAGGTCTGCTGTGCTCCACTGGCATTTTTTCTGTGTTACCACTAAATGCATGAGTATTTCAGACCAGTCAGATGTTCGCTGTTGTTCTACATATCGGCAAATGAATAGCTTACAGGAAACATGTTGCTTGACTTATGTCTACTGCAGAACCAAACAGATCGCTCTTTGATTTAAAATCATTAGATAACAGTTTGAGGGGGCATTTCACTGCGTTCTTCAGCTCCTTTCTTAACTTACTCTGAGTCACGGCGTAAATACATGTGTTGGTGCAGGAGCTGAGGATCTGCAGCGTTGCCGCCCTGGAGTGTAGTCTGCGATATAAATCGGATTCACGACCGAATAGCAAGAGTTTTTTGCAAACCGTTGGTAGATATCAAGGAACACAGATCGTTGTCATTCTTTCCGTTGCTAATGCCACTGAACCCGTTCCGGACTTTATTGACGGACAAATTCTGTCTTCCGGTCAGAGCATTGAACAATAAAATGAGAATCAACAGGAGACAAGGCATTAAAATGCTGTGAATGATCTCCAATGCGGCCCACGAGGGGGACGCTGAAAAGCTTTCTTTGGTCAAATAGTCATAGGAAACTCCATTAATTATCATCGAAGGCTGTATTGTAAAGTAGAAAGGGATAATTTCTAAACAGCCCAAAACACTCACTGTCCCGATTAGCACAGCCACCGTCCTTTTTGCGCAATAGTTTTTCAGCTTTACACAACAGATGGCCACAAACCTGTTAGAAGTGAACGAGACTGTCAGCCAGACAGAGACCGCGGTGCTGACTAAAAGCAAGCAATAAACGTTGCGGCAAACGGAGCGACGGAGTACAGAAAACCTGATGTATATCATAACAGTCCACTTCAGCAGGGGGTCAGAGACAACGACCAGGAGATCTACCGCTGCCATTCCAACCAGGTAGAGAGTGTCACATTTGGAGAGACAGCACTTTCCATGGAACACTCTAACAATCTCCAACTAGTTAACTGCAAGAGAGAGGGGAAGAAGCAGAGAAATTACTGACGAGTTAGGGAAATGGAGCAGCAGTATGGTAGTTTAGATTTAGTGATTTTTTTCAGCTTCAAAACCGGACATAGAACATATGAACCCGTTGAAAGTGTACATTTTCGGCGTGACAGGGAACTTGCCGTGTGCTTTGTAAATGTGCTAAATCTGGGTGAAATTATCAAAACCGACGAGAGGACAGTTGCTTAACGGCTTCCTTGACCGCAGTGAAGGATGGACATTAAATGCCTGCATCACTGGCTCGGAGCAGCACAGGAATAAAATGAAATCCACATTTGCAGTTCACTATGCTCACCTGTCTAAAATAAATGGGCCATTAGCGTTGTCCCATTATCCAGTCACGCAATTCATACGCAATTCCTATGGACAGAACCACCGACGGACGGCTCGTTCTCACAGATGCAGTATTGCCCGGTGTCCTCCTCTGCAGGCATTTCAATTCAGAATTACTCCATAACATCGAGGCAGCAGAGAGGATATTAATCAAAAGCAGCATCTCAAGTCAAGTCACTTTTAGTGTCATTTCGAACAGAACTGCTGGTACAGGGCCATTGTGCTATATGACACAGTAAAAAAAAAACTAGACTGAAATACGTAAAAAAAAACACAGAAAAAATAAACTACACTAGAATACAGACCAACCCAGAACTACATAAAGTGCACAAAACAGTACCGACATTACAATAAATAATAAACAAGACAGTAGGGGCAGTAAGGTGTCAGTACAGGCTCTGGGTACTGAGGAGTCTGATAGCTCGGGGTAAGAAACTGTTACACAATCTGGAGCCTTTTCCCAGACGGCAGGAGGGAGAAGAGTGTGTATGAGGGGTGCGTGGGGTCCTTCATTATGCTGTTTGCTTTGCGGATGCAGCGTGTAGTGTAAATGTCAGTGATCGCGGGAAGAGAGACCCCGATGATCTTTTCAGCTGACCTCACCATCCGCTGCTGGGACTTGCTGTCCGAGACGGTGCAATTTCCGAACAAGGCAGTGATGCAACTGCTCAGGATGCTCTCAATACAACCCCTGTAGAATGTGATGAGGGTTGGGAGGGGGGGGGGGTGGGTGAGAGATGAACTTTCCTCAGAACTTGCAGGAAGTAGAGACGTTGCTGGTCTTTCTTTGCTATTGAGCTGATGTTGCGGGACCAGGTGAGATCCTCCGCCAGGAGGACACCACGAAATTTGGTGACCTTAACGATCTCTCCCGAGAAGCCGTCGATGTTCAGCGGGAAGTAGTCGCTCCGTGCCCTCCTGAAGTCAACAGCAATCTTTTTCGTTTTGTTCACATTCAGAGACAGGTTGTTGGCTCTGCACCAGTCCGTTAGACGCTGCACCTCCTCTCTGTAAGCTGACTCGTCGTTCTTGCTGATGAGACCCACCACGGTCGTGTCATCGGCGAACTTGATGATGTGGTTGGAGCTGTGTTTGCAGCACAGTCATGGGTCAACAGAGTGAACAGCAGAGGATTGAGCACACAGCCCTGGGAGACCACCTTTCTCAGTCTGATGGTGTTGGAGATGCTGCTGCCGATCCTCAGTTGTACTGGCAGCAGTCACAACTGTTCCCACTGACCCTGGGATTGTGGGTTGGGATCTTCACTCTGTGTCTGACCCTGGGAGTGTGTGATGGGACAGTGTGGGGGGAGATTGAATCCCGTCGAACACTGTGCCACCATATATAAAAAAAACAAATCCGCTGTGCACGCAGACACTCTGTCCAGTTCTCCATCAGCCCTGGACGACATTAATGCTTACTTCATTTTGATAAGCCTCCCCCGTATGATATTTTTGATATTTTGAAGTCCAGAGCTGTGACAGTACCGTCTCAATCTATCTTCCCAACATCTGTAGTATCTGTATGTGTATCTGTGAGCGTATTAAAGAGAGTTGCAGTGTGTGTGCGTGTGTGTGTGTGTGTGTAGAAGCATCTCTCCCTCCTCCCAGTATCTGTATTACATTATTTGTCGGCGTCCCTGTTCATGTCTTTCTCTTACGTAACTGGACGCGTTGAACAAGATATCTTACGTTTGAGTCTGCAAATCGAATAAGTGACAGAAAAAAATACTGAAGTGACATTGAAATTGTTGCAGGACCATGTTGCAGAAACAAGAGGCATCCATAGCAGAACGAGTGCAATAAAACACTGAGATGGGAGAACAACGAATAATAGCTCAGCCTGCTGGACAGAACCGGATTCAGGATGCTGTAGATTTCAAACTGAAAATGAAGATGGGATTGATACGAACTTCACATAAACTGCGGATTAGTGATAGAGAATGACAGCAGGGCAGACACAATCAACAAACTGGGACATTCAGTCCAGTGTTTTGTTCAGTCTCTACAAGCTTGTCGCCTATACAGTGTGAAGAGAAGTGGTTCACTTTCTACCCACCGGCCTCAGTACACTATGAGAGTGTGGGGTTCATTTTGTACATATCAGTGGTACAGGCCGAGTACATGTGGTTCTGAACGTGTCACTCTCTGGTTGGGTATGGGGATATGAATTTCATTATGTACATACCAGTCTTTGGAGTTCATTCGGCATCTGTCAGTCTCTGCTACAATGTCAGAGTATGGGTTTTATTCAGTATCTGCTAGTCGCTGCTCCAGTGGTAAGTGTGATGTCACCATCCTGTGAGTCTGCCATTCAGTGTGCGCGGGTGTATCCGATATTCTTCTGATCTAGTAAATACTCTTAAAGGAGATTCTGTGTTCCCTGAGGTATTTTTAGATTCTGCAGATGGTTTATGTTAAAATTGTGACATACATCCTGCACTTATGAATGATGACATTTGTATGGAGCAGTACATTCAGCGTCATAGAATTAATTGGCAAACAGTCTATTCGGCCTGACATCAGTCTGCATGCTATTCGTTGCTAAAGCACTTAGGGCCAATAGAGCAGCAACCGATCCGTAAACTTCTGTAGTTTGTCAACACAACGTCTGAAATATTGAATGAAATTAAACAAAGTAAATATTTCAATTAATTTAACTTAATTACAGCGTAATTACATTGAGAAATTGATCCAAATAAAACCCACCGAGGCAGCGCGTTTCATGTTCCTGCAACATTTACATCAAAAACATTCCCCTCGACCTTGTTAAACTGCTCCCTTCACCGTGTATCTCTGCATTCTTATGTTTGCAATGCTCTCATCTATATTGTAATGTGCAGCAGAACATGATTTGATTTGAGTTACGTCCCATTCATTAATAATATAATATTGATTTCGATTTTCTAATGACAGTTTCAGATTTGTCTTTCATTGGCCAGTTATAAAATTATTTCTTTTTTAAAGTTGCGACTACGTTGTTCTGTGCAACACTGAGATAATTTGTGAGTTGGAATGTGAGGCAAGCTTAACTTTCACATTTGGAGTAATCTAAAATTCCACGTTGCAACACGCGACTGATTGATGAACTCCTGAAAAATTGGCGTCACTGCCTACGTCACAGCACAACCCCGAATGTTCCGCTCGTCAGGGACATGGTGGATGGAAGAATTTATTTCTGCGTTGCAAAACACTGCGTCCTATATTACACCCATCAGTGAAGAATAACAAGATGAATGGAAGAGAATAGACAGCGGATGATTAATAGATTGATATTACAACGTGAGCACATCACCTGGACATGTTAGGATCATGAAACAATAGAGCACAGGAATAGAATTTTTGACTCACTACTTCTGCGCTGAACCTGTTGCCGAATGAGACTAAACAGATTACTGTACATGATCCCATCTCCCTTCATTCACTGCATGCTCTTGTACCTTGACTAAATCTCGAGGTTATATCTCAACAGACGGCAAACCTTTACCATCAGCTCCCTTGTTGAAGTAAATATTAGAGAAGGCAAGAAAAAAGACTGATGGATTAAAAAGTTTGAGATTCACTTAAAGGCATCCCTGGAAAGGAGCAGGAAGACCGGTGAGTTAGCCGAACTAGAAACAAGTTGAGTAGTGAAATGGAGCCTCATGAAGAGATGGGGATGATAGAGAAACCAGCAAACTGTACACATACAGACCTAGTCATGACACAGCAACAGGTTCAGGAGTTAGTAAATGAACAAACAGAAGATAATTCTGAAGAGTTTGTGAAATATTTAGGGATACAGGCACGGAATTGGATTATACATGAGAGCGGTAAATTTGAGGAGCAGTGTTGTGAAAGAAACCAGATGATGCGTTGGCACTACGACATTTGCAGGCATCAAAGAGCAGATCTATGGGACAGTTGAAGAATCTGTGTTTGGTGGCCAAATCTGCGAGGAGATGTACGTTATAGTAAGAATTGTTTGATTTGTGCCCAGTTTGAACCGAGATAAATTCGGTAGAAAAGCAGTTTTAGCATATGCCCCGTAGAAGGACCATGGGTTAACTTGCAGGTTTATTCTGTAGGATCTTCACCTTCACCCTCTGGAGGAGTTAAATATATTTTCGGGATAGTGGATGCGTTCACCAAGTGAATAGAGGCTGTCCCAACTAGATAATGAAAACCGCTGACGTTACAGCGAGGATTTTGTTCGACAGAGTTTCTACCCGTTGGGGATTGCAAAGCTCTCTAGACTTAGTCATGGGCCCCGCTACACCCACATGTGAAACTGTGTGGGGTAAAATCCCAGCTGCTATCCCTTATCTTCCATAATGGAATGCAATTGCTGAACGGAAAACAGAACTTTAAAGACAATGTTATCTAAAATTAAAGGGTTTGAATCCCTGTTTGGGCTAGATTTATTAATGAACTAGTATGATGGCATTAGAGAGGACAAATGCAAGCAGCAATTAATTGGCTCATTATGGAGGACCATTATGATGCCGTCCATGATATCTGATGCGAGAAACAGAAAAACAAAGATTATTTCGACTTGCGAACAGAACCTCGGGATTCGTAAATAAGACAGAAGGTTAGGATCTCACTACATCAACCAAGCCCCTTTACTGCTTCGCGATTTGTAGGGACATATGATGTCACAGACAAAGCAGAACACAGTATGTTGAATGCAGACCGCTCCAAAGAAGTTGGGGTGGGATCATATTAACCAACTCAAAACTCTTGGAGATAGTCAATGTCATCTAGTAGCTGAGTTCCAGAAAGCATGTTTTCCATGGGATGCCCTGTACCGAGATGAGATGATCCTCACTGATTTATATCTCAGGTAATTGCCGGTGATATGTATGAAGGAGTTGGGTATTCACTTCCGGATTGCCTATGGAGGATGACGATGATTCATACTTTTGCACTCGACCAAGCCAAGGCAAAGACAATGGAAGAGAGAAACAGATGGTAGAGCGTGTTTGTTACGTGGCCTTCTGGAAGTAAAGTGGGGGATAATTGATCTCAGATGAATGGATTTTAACAACGCATTAAGGTTAGCCATAGTAGTACCATTCATAACATCGGAAGATTTGGTATCCAGATATAGTTGGCTGGTGGATTCAGAACTGACGCCCACAGAATGAGAAGGATAGTTGTGGATGGAGCGTTTTCTCCGAAGATGTCAGTGGCCAGTGGAGTCCTGCAGAGATCTATTTGAAGACCTCCGGATTTTTTTTCTTTTATAAATGATTTGATTGAGGAGGTGGAAGGCTGGTTTATTTTATTTGCAGCGATGTGAAGGCTGGTGCAATTATGGAGAGTATAAAAGTTTGTCGCAAACAACCAACATGACAGTGATAGGACGCAGGGCAGCGCAGAGAAGTTACAGATGGAGTTCAACACGGCAAAGTACGAAAAGTTTCACTTTGGAACGATGGATTTGAAGACAGAGGTGATACTTCCTCCAAACACTCGAGTGCCGTACACTGTTACAAGTTTCACAATGGAATCTGAGTGATGAGGATCTCTCCAATAAAGCGAGGGGCGCTCATCCGTATGAGTACCACAATAGGCACGGTGCGGTGCACTGCAAGAGCAGAAGGAAATGTGATTGAGAGGTGAGCTTGAACGTATCCGGTGTTCTGCACATACTTATAGTGACGCTCCAAAGGCAATAGACCTGACAGTAAATCAGGAGAGAAAAAAACACAACTTCCTGCCATGTAGTGCAACAACCTGAGAACCTGCTGATTGTTTTTTCGTAGATTTTACTTACTATATTTATTCAATAGAATAGATGGAGATAAATTGGTTGAACTATGGCAGGTTTGAGAATATCTAAAATGTTAAATAGACTGAATCGCACATCACGGGTATGGAAAGGTCAAGTCATTCACTGGCAGAGTTCAGATTCCTGCCAAAAGGCTCTTGTGTGTGCTGGAAAACATTGCTTTTCAAACTAACTAATCACAGCCCTCGCTAATTTCCCCAAGAGACGTTCCCATTTTGACCACAGGTCTCTGTAATATCGCTGTGGATCTAAAAAAGTGCTTGAAGGAACATAAGTGCAGTGTTATTCTCATGCATGTGAGCTGTCATTGTCAATTCCATCACTCAAATTGCCCGAAATGACTGGAACAAACGAAAGAAAAGAATGAACCAATGCTTCCCTTTAATAAACAAGTATTTCCCATTTCACCTGCTAGACAAAACTTCTTCCCTCAATTTCAGAAGTGAAAATGCATGGTCAAATAATACAAAATAAATCGAATTCAAGATAAATGCCTGTTTTAAAGCAACGATGATATAAAACATGGTATTTCAATAGGTGAAGCCAGGTTTCATGGAAAATAACATGGAAGAAAACACCTCATATTTTGTTTTAAGGTAAATAGATTGCAATATCCCTTGAGGAGTCAAATTCATGACACGGGATCAAAGTAGTATAAATAGTTTAAGGTAAGTGTTTGTGCATTTGGTTGTCACTAATGTCCCTGGCGTGATAGCCACGCTAATTGACTCAGTGGAATCGCTCTCACCTCAATAAAAGTCTGCTAACCCGATCACCAGTACATATGAGCAACTGAAAATTTCTGTACAACTGAACGCTGCTTCTGACGGAATATGGGATATCCGGCAATTTACTACATCGCGGGCATTTTCTATCCAACACTTGTAGCGATTGGTGTCCCCGGTAAGATACCGGAGTTGGTTACATTATGTATGGTGCCGTCGTTACTCTACTGCGGTATCCGCACTATTACTAAGCACAGATTCTACTATTGGCTGCAACGTGTTTCCGGAATGGAGGATTCAAGCATCTAATGGTTTTATTTCCACTTCCCATACTTCGATCGCAGTGTTTTCTTCTTTTCTCAATTAAGTTGTTTTCGATATTTTCGTTGTTCAATAATTTCACCTCGCTAGGCTTTCTGAAGTCATGCTGGTCTCTGCTTTTCTAGGCCCGCGTCTCTATTAGTGCAGCCACTTCAACGTTACAACGACGTGGGAGCTTATTTAAATGACGGTCCAGTATATTTTCGACACGTAGGTTTGTTCTTCTGTTAGTCAGTAAATGAGAATTTGTGCTTTATGTCACCTTAATTGCACTTTGACCCCACTACAAACGGTCTGTTCTTTCACGTCTAGTAATGGAAATGATTTTGTTTTTCTGTGGCGATCGACTGTTCTCCCGTACGTGAGTGGTGGAACTCGGATGCCTCGCTCTAAACTGTCAAGGAAAATGCGGACTCTCCGGATGCATCACCCCTCACCTGGTTGAAATGGCAACAGCTGATCTGATCGGGGTTGTCTTTATTGCTTTAGTGGAACAGACCAGCAATATCTACCTTTATTCTATTTATATTTATATTTTTCCCATTTGTTGCAGTTAATTTAATGGCGATTGTGATCCTATCTCGGGGAAATTGCGGACTGTCCAGATGCATCACCCGTTACCTAGTTGGAATGGCAACAGCGGATCTGATGGGGGTTATTGTTTTTGCTTTATTGGAACAGTCCAACAATATCTACATTTATTCCAGATCCCTGCTCATCACTCCTGTATGCGCTCTGACACTTGTATTTGTCGCTGTAACGACTGACTGTTCTGTTTGGTTCACGGTCAGTTTTACATTCGATCGCTTCATTGCAATTTGTTGCACAAAGCTACGAGAGCGATACTGCACTGAGAGAACAGCAACAATAGTTATCGTGACTGTGGTTATAGTGAGCTGTGGGAGATGTGTCCCGTTATACTTTGCCATTGAACCTTACGTCATCATTGACAACACGCCGTGGCGTTGCGCCCTCTCATATGAATATGCTACTTTACCCGTGTGGAAGGGATACGAATTGCTGGACAGTATTCTAACACCATTGCTACCAATTGGCTTAATTCTAGTGTTTAACGGGTTAACCGTAAAACATATCGTTGTGGCAAATAGAGTCCGCAGAAGGCTTCGGCACAGCAGTGATAATCAGAAAGATGCCGAGGTGGAAAACCGCAGAAAATCAATTATTATGTTGTTTTCTATATCAGCTAATTTCATATTATTTTGGATACCCTATGTAGCCCATTCCCTGAAATGGCAAGTGGAAAACTACTTTTTTGAGGATAGATATTTGACTTCCCCGGTATACATCCTACAACAATTTGGTTTCATGTTGCGAATTCTCAGTATGTGCACGAATACTTGTATCTATACACTGACACAGAGGAAGTTCAGAGAAGAGCTGAAAAATGGAATTACGTATGTGTTTACATTAAATGGCCATCTGTGTAGATAACGCTTGCTTCGAACGGCAATTCAGCGGAGTTTTGAAATAAAGCAGTTTTACAATGAACAGGTTTGGAAAATATGTCAAGAATTCAACAATCCTCTGCCTGGTCATCCTGGAATTTCAGACTTTGCGGAAAACTACTGACTTCATACAGTGCAGGTAGGTAGAAATACAAACACTCAATGCTGCTGGCGGGATTGTTATTTTGTTTGACGTGTGTTCCAAACTATCACAGGCACTTGACTTAAACAAGGGCACGGATGGCTGCATCGTGTTTTGGATGTTGGAAATAGACAGTCAGGTAAAGGAGTGTAAACGTAGTGTAAAGATGGTAAATCAGGCATAGTATCGCATCTGCAGAAGGAGGACAATGTGGAGCGTTCGGTTTTTTTAATAGACTGTGAGACGAACACAGCACCATGAAAGCCCCATTTGGAGTATTCTATACAGCCGGCCACCAGGTTAACAAAAGAACAAAAAAGACTACAACGGAAACAGTGAGGAACCGATCAGGGAGCGGAACTTGAACATGCGCATGTTATCGGCACGGTTAACTGTAACTTCCTCAATATCTTTGACATACCCCTAGTGTAAAAAGTTTAGGTATGGCTTAGTTTCTCAGTTGTGTCCAGAAGGATTCATGTCATTATATGCAGACAGGCGGTATAGCAAACAGTCCATACCGGATCTAATATTAGAAAAGGAAACGGATCGGGTGACAGATCTGTCCGTAGGTGAGCATTTCAGAACGATAGGGCAGAACTCCCTGACATTTACCTTGCATAGGGATAGGACCAGGGAGCATGGCATCAATTTAATGGGTTTTTGCGTTGTATGGTGCTACCTGGAAAGAAGTTGGGAACTTACATTGGGACATTATTTACTCAGGAAAATCCGCAACAAATATGTGGAGATTGTTTAGGGGGTACTGACATGGCGTTCAGTAAGGGCTTGTCTCATTCACGAAGGGCTATGATGATAGCCTAAAGTTAGCTTAGGTGACAAGATATTTGGAAAACTTGTCAAGAGAAAGAAAGAAAGATACTTAAGATTTAGTGGAAGATATCAGGTAGGTTTGTGGAGGGTCATAATGCAAACAGGAGAGAATTTAACAATGGACTTAGAAGAGTTTGGATGAGACTTGAGAAGTCCTTGGCCATCTGCGCTGTGAAGAACAGGAGGAGACTGGACAGAGTGTGGGCAAATCAGAAGGAAAAGAGGAAAACTTTTATCTGGATTCCAAAGAGGCAATTATGTTGAATGTGAATACAGCGTCAAAAGGCAAATATGTTAGTACATGCCGACGCTAAAAAAGCGGATGTGCTGGAAACTTGGAAAGCATTGCGATAGATGATTTCTCGGTGCTAGGAGGAAATAGTCCAGGTGATTTGGGAAACCGAGCGGAGGCATTGCTGACTTTTTGTCTTTTCGCTGGCCACGGAAGTATACTAGAAGAATGGAGGGTGGTAAATGTTATTCCTTTGTTCAAGGAAGATAATAGGGATACTCCTTCGAATTATACACCAGTGAGTTTTACGTCAGTAGTGGGCAGACTATTGGAGAGAGTTATCAGAGAGGATATTCATGAGTATTTGGAGAAACGTATTCTGTCAACAGATATCCAATTCGGCTTTTTGAGAGGCGTGCTGTCCATTTTGAGCCAGATTGAATTATTTGAAAAAAAATGAAATTAAAACAAACAGATAAATCAGAATAGTCAATCGGAGTACATTAATTTTGGCCAGGCGTTTGACCAGTTCCCCATAGTAGACTAATTCAGAAAGTCAGGAGGTATGGGATCTAGGGAAACCAAGCTGCAGTGATTCAGCATTGGCTTCGTAACAGAAGGCAGATTATGTCGTAGATAGAGTGAAAGAGTGCGGGCAGCCGCGTCCCGCTAGGAGAGTTGAAATTTTGGTACATTGTACAACCATATTTGGACTCTGGAATTACAGTGCTCCGAGAAATAGGACTGAGGGAAATCACGGATTTAAGCTGACCACCAAGCAGCAGCTGGATAATTTATGGAACAAGGCTGACTGTATAAATAAATCGCTGAGCTATTGACTGCACCGCCACGTTAACTAAACTGATTTGTCATTTACATATTACAGGTCAGATGCTAATTTATGGAATTAAGGCTGGCGACGTAAGCAAATCGCTGATCTATTGACTACACCGCCAAGTTATCTAAACTGACCTATCATTTACATATTACAGGGGAAATGCTACAATAACTTCAAAGCTATCTTATTAAATGCAGCCCTGCAACTTACAACCGGCATTTCAAATTCTCCAGCAGCAATCTTTGGTGTTCGCTAAATAAACCAGCCTTCCAAAAGGCCACTTCCAAATTCTTAATTCAAGTGCACACCAATTTATCCTAATGCAGATTTAACACGGAATCGTGCTTTATCGTATCGGATGTAGATACTCTAAAATTTCGATCCCATTGACCATGAATACACGTGGCCAGTGTGGAATCCGTGTCTTACTCTGAAATCAATAATAAATGAAACATACAAAACTACAAAAACTAAAAACGTGGCGAAAGCAAAGCAAACATCCGTACTCACATTTGTCTTCCTTCAAAACCATCGCAGGCAATTGTAGATTTCAGAATAAAAAACCTTCATTGCAAAAGGCCTCAGCATGTATTCTGTATTTGTCATTCTCTGCTCTAGTGTGAGAGAGTAGGTTTCATTCTGTATCTGTCAGTCTCTGCTGCAGTGTGAGAGTGTGGGTTTCATTCTGTACCAGTCAGTCTCTGCTGCAGTGTGAGAGTGTGGGTTACGATCTGTTTCTGTCAGTCACTATTACTACAGTGGCGTGTAAAAATTTGGACACTCCTGGTCAAAATTTCTGTTAATGTGAATAGTTAACTGAAAAGAAGATGAACTGATCTGCAAAGGTCATAACGTTAGAGATGAAACATTTTTTTTCAAAGTTTTAAGCAAGATTAAAGTATTATTTATTTTCTGTACAATTTCAAATTGAAAAAGAAAGGAAAGGAGCACCATGCAAACGTTTGGGCACCCCAACAGATTTGAGCTGTCAGATAACATTTACCAAGGTCTCAGACCTTAATTAGCTTGGTAGCTCAATGCAAAGCCAGGTGATCAAATTTCAAATCTTTATAAATACTCTGGCTCGTCAAACCTTATTCCAATAATCAGCAGCGACGGGCTCCTCTGAGCAGCTGCCTAGCACTCTGAAAATTAAAATAAATGATGCCCATAAAGCAGCCGAAAGTATAAGAATGTAGCTAAGCTTTTTCACTAGCCGTTTCCTCAGTTCGTAATGTCATTAAGAAATGACATTTCTAACGGTAGAGGTCAAGTTGAGGTCTGAAGAACCAAGAAAGCTTTCCGAGAGAACTGCACGTAAGTTTGCAAGAAAGGTAAATCCAATCCTCCGTTTGACTGCAAAAGACCTTCAGGAAAATTTAGCAGACTCTGCAGTAGTGGTGCACTGTTCTACTGTGCAGCGACACCTGCACAAATATGACCTCTATGGAAGAATCATCAGAAGAAAACCTTTCCTGCGTTCTCACCTCAAAATTCAGCGTCAAAGGTTTGCAAATGAGAATCTAAATCAGCTTGATGCATTTTGGAAACAAGTCCTGAGGACGGATAAAGTTAAAATAGAACTGTTTCGCCGGAATGAGCAAAGGCATGCTTGGAGGAAAAAGGGTGCATAATTTCATGTAAAGAACACCTCTTCAACTGTCGAGATCGGATGTGGATTGATCCTGCTTTGGGCTTGTGTTGCATTCAGTGGCAGGGGGAAAGTTCACTGGTAGAAGGAAGCATGAATTTAATGAAATACCAGCGAATCTGGAAGCAAACATCACTCCGTCTGTTAGAAAAGCTGAAGGTCAAAAGAGGATGGCATCTACAAAATGATAATGATCCTAAACACACCTCAAAATCTACAATGGGCAACCTCAAGAGGAGCAAGGTGAAGATTTTGTCATGGCCGTAACATTCCCCTTAAACATCATCGAATATCTGTGGATAGAACTCAAAGGAGCAGTGCATGCAAGGTGGCCTAAGAATCTCACAAATCTAGAAGAATTTCGGAACGAAAATGGGCGAGCATCTCCAGAACAAGAATCAAAAGGCATTTAGCTGAATACAGAAAGCGTTTACAAGCTGTGGTACTTGCCAGAGGGGGTTTTAATAAGTACTGTCCACGCCGGGTGCCCAAAATTTTGCTTCCTGCACTTCTACTTTTTTGGATATTTTGAAACTGTAAAAGATGAAAATAATAGAAAAAGTAATCTTGTTTAAAATATTAAGGGATTGTGTCATATTTAACTGCATGCCTTTTGGGAATCAGGTCATCTTTTACTCGCTTTGCTATTCACAAGTAACAGAAATTTTGACCGGTGTGCGCAAGCATTTTGTACTGTGTTTTGTAATGATTTGTTCTGTATTTGTCTGCTTCCGCACCAGCGTTAAGTGTGACATCTGTGAGACTCCGATTCAATGTGAGCGAATGGATTTTTTCTCCTTCTTTCCCGCTGTTCCTCAAACCTAGTAAAACATTTTAAAACAGATTCTGTATTTTTGAGCTATATTTAGAGCAAGAACTTCCTGCTGTTGGTTTATGTTATACTTCTGAGATGGTCAGTGCACCAAAGACTGATGACGAACATTCAGTTTCGTAGAATCATTTGACAACCAGACCATCCGGTCTGGCATCATTCTGCACGATTTTCGTCACTCAACCACAAATTGAGCAGCACGTGATTTGTAACTTTCTGTTGTTTCGCAAAATAATCTCTTAAATGTTGAATGAAAATAATGAAATTAAGTAAATGTATTGATTTATTTAAATAAGCGAGGAATTAAAATAATAATTTGATCGACATGATAACCTGCGAGGCAGAGTGCTTCATGTTCCAGCATCATCTATATTAATACATTTTCTCTCAGCAGTTCTAAATTGCTACTTTCACCGTGTACCTGCTGTCTTATGTCTGCCGATTCTGCCACATATTCCTCAAAATGCACTAGACCATGAATCTATTCGAGTTATTTTCCTTTTATTAATTAATATAATATTTATTTCCAATTTCTCATGATAGCTGCAGACTGGTCTGCAATCTGCCATGCATTTTGCAGTGATAGAATTATGAACACGTTGTTCTGTGCAGCACTGACAGAGTTTGTGAGTAGGAATGCGAGGGAAGCTTAAGTTTCACATTTCGAATATTCCGAAGTTCCACATTGCACAATCCGGTTGATTGATGACCTCCAGAGGAATTGGCGTCACTGCCTGAGTCACAGCTCAGCCGAGAATGTTCCGTTCGTCAGAGATATGGTAGATGGAAGAGTTTGCTTCTGTGTTGCAAGACACCGTGTCCTATATTACACCCACTAATGCTGAGGAACGAGATGAATGGAGGCGTCTGGAGAGCTGATGATTCACAGATTGTCCTTACAATGTGAACACATCAACTGGACATGTTGGTATCATGGAACAGGAGAGCACAGAAACAAGCCCTGTGACTCCCTACTTCTGCGCTCAACAAGATACCAAAAAAGATTAAACTCTAATGACTGTACATGAACAATTTCCCTTCATTCACTGCATATTTATGTGCTTTGATTGAATATTTACTGTTCTGGGAAACTTGAAGTCATATCTCCAAAGTTGGCAAATCTGTACCATCAACACACTTGGTGAAGTAACTATTTAACAAGGGAAGAGGAAACACGTACGGATTAAACAGGAAGCAGGAGGCTCAGTTACAAACTTTCCCCAAAGGCAGAAAAAGGCTGGGGATTTCGCAAACTAGATTCAGGTTGGCTGATGATACAGAATTCAAATGTGGAAGTAGGGATGACATAGAAACCAGCAAACTGTAAACATATAGACTTAGTCATAAAGCAGCAACACGATCAGGAGATAGCAAAGGTATAATGAAGAGAGGAAACGGAACAGTTTGGGAAATATTGAGGGATACAGGCCCAGAATTTGTTGGTAATTAATTATGGTAAATTTGTGGTGTCAGAAAGTAATATAAACCATCTGAGGTATTGTCACCATAGCATTTGTGGACACCAGAGAGCTGATAGAGCTATGCAACATTTGACGAATCTGTGTGGTGACCGAATTTGCGAGGAGATGTACAAAATTATGGCAAGAATTGTTTGATGTTTTTCCCAGTGAGAACCTAGTCAAATCGGCTTAAAGAGCAGTTTTAAGACAGGCTCCGTAGAAGGAACATGTGTTAACGTGCAAGTTTATTTTGTTGGAACTTCACCTCCATCCCTGGAGGACTGAAATATATCCTCGAGATAGTGGATGGGTTCACCAATTGGAGAGAGGCTTTCCCAACTAAATAATGAAAACCGCTGACGTTACAACCAGGATTTTGTCCCAGACAGTTTTTACCCGTTGGGGATTTCCAAGGACTCTAGAATCAGATCATGACACCCATTCCTCCGCACATGTGATACAAAATCTAATGAAGTCTTTGGGGTAAAACAGAGGTTCTGTATCCCCATCGACCATAATACAGTGCGATTGTTGAACGGATGAACTGGACTTTAAAGACAACGTTAGCTAAAGTAGCTAAACGGCTGATGGGTCACTATCTTACTCTATGTTCTTATGGTAGTCTTCGCTACAGAGCATCATCTCCTGGATTTACACGTTTCAAGTTGAATACCTGGAGAAAAATGAAAGTGCTAACATTCCTGCTTGGCTAGCTTTAACAAAGACTGAGTATGATGGCATTAGAAAGGGCAAAAACAAGCAGCAATTACGTGACTCTATTAAGGGGGCCAATTATGTTCCCGCCCATAATTGGACACGGAAGAAAATTCAGAGCGAAGTTTGTTTCGAGGTGCGAACAAAACAGCGGGAGATGGAAATAGGACAGAAGGTTATGATCTCACAACATCAAGCAAACCCCTTTACAGCTTCGCGATTTTCGTGGACATATGAGATCGCTGACAGAACCAGTCCGTCAGTATATCGAATTCAGACTGCCCCAATCAAGTTGGATTTGCACCATATTAACAAACTCAAACCCATTGGAGATAGTCAATGTCTTCTAGTCAATTAGCTCAGTTCCAGAAGACATATTGTCAATGGGATTTTCTGGACCGTGATGAGATGATCGTCTTAGATTTATGTTTTTAGGCAATCTACTGTGACGTGGATGAAGGAGCAGTTGCTCCTTCAGTGAGTTGGATATCCACTTCCAGTTTGTTCCTGGAGGATATGGATGGTTCACATTTTTCAACTCGCCCGAGCCAAAGCGGACACAATGGAAGACAGAAACAGAAGGAAGAACGACTTTGTTGCCTAGTCTTTTGGAAATGAAGTGGGAGATAATAAATCTGATATGAATGAAATTTAACAAAGCGTTAAAGTTATCCATGGTAGAAACATTCATAACGTCAGAAGATTTAGTATCCAGGGAAAGTTGGCTGGAGTATTCAGAAATGATGCCCAAAGAAGGCAGAGGATAGCTTTTCTCCCTGTATGTTGGTGACAGGTGTCCTTCACAGATTAGTTCTGAGACTCAAGGCTTTTCGTGTTTTTATCAATGACGTGGATGATGAGGTGGAAGTATGGTTTATTGTATTTTCAATGATGTGGGAGTTGGTGGAATTATGGGCAGTATAGAAGTTTGTCAGAAATTAGAACAGAACATTGACACCCGTCCGCGAGAGTTTTCAGCAGAGCAGCGCTGAAAATCTACAGATAGATTTCAACCCGGAAAGGTTCCAATTGACTCACTTTGGAAGTATAAATTTCAAGGCAGAGGTGAGACTTCCTCGAGTTAACCGAGGGCCGCACAACGGTACGAATTCGAAAAAGGAAACAGATTGCTGAGGCTGTCTCCAATAAGCCGAGGGCCGCTCATAATTATGAGTACCACAGTAGGCACGGAGCGGTGCACTGCAGGAGCAGAAGGGTAATTGAAAGGTGAGCTTGAACACATCCGCTGTTCTTCCCATACTTACAGCGACTCTCAAAAGGCAATATACCTGAAAGTACCTCAAGAGAAAAATAAGTACAATGCCGTGGCAAATAATCGAAAAGCGTGGGAACCTGCGGTTTGTTCACAGATTTCACTTGCTACTTTTGTTCAAACAGAGAATTGATGGAGAAATAGTGGTAGAATTGTGGCAGGTTTGAAAATATATTTAAAGTTAAATAGACTGTATCGCAAGTCACGGGTGTGGAGTGGTCGTGATTGACTGGCAGAGGTCAGGTTCGTGCCAAACGTCCCATTTGTGCGCTGGAAAACATTATTCTTCAAACTGTCCACAGCCTTCGCTAATGTCCCGAGGACACGTTCACTTTTTGATCGCAGCTCTCTGGAATATCGCTGTGGATCTTTAAAACTGTTTGCAGGAATACGTGCAGTGTATTTTATTGTAACACATGCCAGCTGTCACTGTGATTTCCAACACCCAAACCTCCCGGAATGACTAGTACGAACGAAAGAAAAGAATGAACGAGTGTTCCCGTTTAATAAAGAATTGTTCTCCATGTCACCTGCCAGAACAAACTCCTTTCCTCAATTTCAGATGCGAATGTGCTCCGTCAAATGTGACAAAATAAACCGACTTCAAGATGAATGCCTACTTTAAAAGCACACAGAAACAAATAATACCCTTTTTAAATAACAAGTTATCAGGGAAAGTAACATGGGAAATCAACATCATTTTTTGTTTTAAAGTAAATATATTGCAATATCCCTTGAGTAGTCAAATTCATGACACGAGAACAGTGAGCAAAATAGTTTAACGTAAGTGTTTGTGCAGTTAGTTGTCACTAATATCCCCGGCGTGATAGCCACGTTAATTGCCTCAGTGAAATTGCTGTCACCTCAATAAAAGTCTACTAAACCGACCATCAGTCCATTTAAGCAGCTAAAACGTTCCGTACAACTGAACGCTGCTTCTGACGGAATATGGGATACCCGGCGATTTCCTACATCGCGGCCATTTTCTATCCCACACTTGTAGCGGTTGGTGTCCCCGGTAAGATACCGGAGCTGATTAGTGTATGTATGGTGCCGTCGTTACTGTGCTGCGGTATCCGCACTGTTACTAAGCACAGATTCTACTATCGGCTGAAATGTGTTTCCGGAATGGAGGATTCAAGCATCTGATGGTTTATTTCCATTTTCCATACTTCGATCGCAGTGTTTTCCTCTTCTGTCAATTGTGTGGGTGCCAATATTGTCACTGTTACACAATTTCACCGCAGTAGGCTTTCTGAAGTGATGCTGGTCTCTGCTTTTCTAAGCCCGAGTCTTTATCTGTGCAGACACTTCGACCTTATAACAACGCGGCAGCCTATTTAACTGACGGTCCAGTCTATTCAGGACACGTAGGTCTGTTAGTCTGTAAGTCAGTAAATGAGAATCGTGCGTTATATCTCCTTGACTTCACTTTGCCACAGCTACAAACAATCGATTCAGCTATTTCAGCTCTAATAATGGAAATGGTGTTATTTACAGGAGCGATCGACTGCTCACGGTTACGCCTGTCGTGAAACTCGGATGATTCGCTCGAAACTGTCGGGAAGGTCGCCAGTCCTCTGACACTCACATCCGTTATTGTCCTCCAGCCGGAGTGCTGCGACCGAGACCGCACAATCTGGATTCCCGCTTACCACTTCCATACAGATCATACCCTGCACAGCATCAGTAGAATGGGGGCTTACCATTTCTTGTTGTTAATTTAACGGCGATTATGATACCCTCTCGGGGAAAATGCCTCATCCGTTACCTGGTTGGAATGGCATCAGCGATCTGATGGTGGTTGACATTGTTCCATCAGTGGAACAGACGAACAATATCTACATTTATTCTAATTATATTACCATTGTTTCCCAATTTCTTGTAGTTAATTTAACGGCGATTGTGATCCTATCTCGGGGAAAATGCGGACTCTCGAAATGCATCACCCGTTACCTGGTTGGAATGGCAACAGCGGATCTGATGGTGGTTATCGTTGTTGCTTTAGTGGAACAGACCAATAATATCTACATTTATTCCTGATACCTGCTCATCACTCCTGTATGCGCTCTGACACTTGTACTTGTGGCTGTGACGCAGGACTGTTCTGTTCGGTTCACGGTCAGTTTTACATTCGATCGCTTCATTGCAATGTGTTGCCAAAAGCTGCGGAAGCGATACTGCACCGCGAGAACAGCATCGATAGTTATCGTGACAGTGATTATACTGAGCTGCGGGAGATGTGTCCCGTTATACTTTGCCATTGAACCTCACGTCATCATTGATAACACGCCATGGCGGTGCACCGGCTCATCTGAATACGCTACTTCACCCGTGTGGAAAGGATACTCATTATTGGAAAGTATTTTAATGCCATTGCTACCAATCGGCTTAATTCTAGTGTTTAACGAGTTAACCATAAGGCATATCATTGTGGCAAATAGAGTCCGCAGAAGGCTTCGGCACAGCAGCGAGAATCAGAAAGATGCCGAGGTGGAAAACCGGAGAAAATCGATGATTTTGCTGTTTTCTATATCAGCTAATTTCATATTATTTTGGATTCCCAGTGTAGCCCATTCCTTGAAATGGTAAGGGCAAAACTATTTTTACGAGGACAGATATCTGAGTTCCCCGGTATACATCCTACAGCAATTTGGGTTCACGTTGCAAATTCTCAGCGTGTGCACCAATACTTGTATCTATACACTGACACAGAGGAAATTCAGAGAAGAACTGAGGAATGGAATGGCGAATGTGTTTACATTAAATGGTCATCTGTGTAGATAACGACCGTGTCACGTGTCAATTCAGCTGCGCTTTCAAATAAAGCCTGTTAAAATGAACAGGTTTGGCAAATATGTCATAAATTCAAACAATCATATGCCTGGTCATCCGGAAATTGTAGAATTCGCGGAAGACTTCTGATTTCATACAGTTCATGTCCGTAACAATAGAAACATTCAATGCTGCTGGCGCGATTGTCACATTGGTTGAAGTACGTTCCAAAGCATCACAGACACCCGACTGTCACAAGGGCAGAAATGACTTCAGAACCTTTCGGGTTTCAGATGTTTGAAAACCGGGTAAAAGAGTGTAAAAGGAGTGTGATGCCAAACCAGGGACAGCATCGCAACGGCAGAAAGGGAGGACAACGTTGATCGTTAGTTAGTTAATAAACTTTGAGACTAACACAGAAACATGAAGGGCGGTATCACCCCAGTTGGAGTATTCTATAGAGCCGCCACTATATTAATAAAACAAAGAAAAAAACAACCACAGCTGGAAGAGTGAGAAATCGATCGGGGTCGGAATTTGGACATGTATCATGTTATTAACAAACGGCAACTGAAACTTCACTAATATTCTTTGGCACCTGCCCAGGGTAAAAGCGTTTATATATGACAGAATTCCACAGTTGGGACCGGGAAGAACTCATGTCACTAAAAGTGGAAAGGCGGACTAGCGAACAGTCCCTACTGGATTTAATATTAGAAAAGAAAACAGGTCAGGTGATAGATCTCTCCACGGGTCAGCGATTTGGAGAAATAGAGTAGAACTCCCCTCCACTTACCTTGCACGAGGATTGGACCAGAGAGTATGGAAAGTTAAAACAACACCCACAAAATGCTGGTGGAACACAGCAGGCCAGGCAGCATCTATAAGGAGAAGCACTGTCGACGTTTCGGGCCGGGACCCTTCGTCAGGACTAACTGTAAGGAAAGATACTAAGAGATTTGAAAGTGTGTGTGTTGTTTGCATTTCCAGCATCTGCAGATATCCTCCAGTATGGAATGTATTTAATTGGGGATCTTGTGATGAATGGTGCTACCTGGCAAAAACTTGAGAACTTACATTTGGAAAAGTTGTACTCAGCTAAATGTGAAAATTGTTTAGGGAGTACTGTCATGGAGTTCAGTAGTAGCTTCTCTCATTGACGCAAGGATAGGATGACAGTGCAAAGTAACCCAGAATGACAAGAAAATTGGAACAACTCGTCAAGAGGAATAAAGAAAGGTACTTAATATTTTGGAACAGAGGATCAGATAGGACTTTGGGGAGTCGCAATACAGACTAGAAACAATTTAACAACGGACCTATAAGAGTTAGAAATAGTCTTGGGAAGGCCTTGGCGAGTTGCACTAAGGTAAGCGAAGAACGGGAGGAGACTGGGCAGAGTGTGAGCAGATCAGAGGTAAAAACGGGAAAACTAGTGTCTGGAGTCCGGAGAGGCAGTTGAGCTCATATTGAAGAATGTGAACAGAGCGTAAAAAGGCAGATACGCTCGAACATGCCGACACAAAGAAAGAGGATGTGCCGGATACTTGGGAAACATTATGATAGATGATTCCCCGGTACCGGAAGAGATATAGTGCAAGGGATTCTGGAAAGCAAGTGAAGGTATTGCTGAGTTTTTGTACAGAGTATTCTGCCCATCACTCTGCCTGTTCCCCATCTCCCTCTGGTGCTCCCTTCCCCCTTTCTTTCTCCATAGGCCTCCCGTCCCGTGACCCTTTCCCTTCTCTAGGTTTGTATCACTTTTGCCTAATACCCTTCCATCTCTTAGCTTCATCCCACCCTCCGGTCTTCTCCTATCATTTCGCATTTCCCCCTCCCTCTCCTACTTTCAAATATCTCAGTATCTTTTCTTTCAGTTAGGCCTGACGAAGGGTTTCGGCCCGAAACGTCGACAGTGTTTCTCCCTATAGATGCTGCCTGGCCTGCTGTGTTCCACCAGCATTATGTGTGTGTTGTCTGAATTTCCAGCATCTGCAGATTTTCTCGTGCTTGCTGATTAAATTTATCATATCTTAATCCTATAAAGTCTGTCACCTCTGCTTTTGAATCAATGTCTTCTTGTTTTTAACCAGCTCCTTCCGTCTATTCATTGTGCACAACCTCAGTCCCTCTTTTAACGTTCTATATTCAACACAAGCTTTTGTGACCTTTATGTAGCTGCTCCGACATTTTTTTGACTCTAGATGTGAACACACCATCCTGGTAACACATATAACACGCTGGAAGAACTCTGCTGTTCGGGCAGCATCCGTGGAAACGAACAGACAACATTTCGTGCCGAGACCTTTCGTCAGGAATGAAGAAGGAGGGGTCAGGGGACTTATAAAGAAGGTGTGGGGAGCGTGGGAAGGATAAGGCTGGTAGATGCAAGGTGAAAAACCAATATGGGGAAAGATCAAGGGGTGGGGTAGGGGAAGCAGGATGGGGGTTATGCAGGAAAGGTGAAGGAGGAACGTAAGGAGAAATAACTATGGGTAGTAGAAGGAGGTGATAGGCGGATGGAGGAGGAGGCAGAGTAAAACTGGGATGGGGGGAGGGGGAGGGAATTACCGGAAACTGGTGAACTCAATTTTCATACCAACTTGCTAGCGACTACACAGACGGTATATGAGGTGCTGCTCCTCCAACCTGACTTAGGCCTCATCATTACAGTAGAAGAGGCCATGTCTGGATAGATCTGAATGGGAATGTGAAGCAGATTTAAAGTGAGGGTCAACCGGGAGATCCTGTCTGTTGTGGAGGACAGAGCGGAGGTGCTCGAAGAAGCGGTCCCCCAATCTGCGTCTCGTCTCACTGCTGTACAGGAGGCCACACCGGGAGCATTAGGGTGCAATAGATGACCCCAACTAACTCACTGGTGAAGTGTTGCCTCAACTGGCATGCCCGTTTGGGGCCCTGAATGGTGGTAAGAGAGGAGGTGTAGCGACAAGTGAAGTACTTATGCTTGCAGGGTTAAGTGCCAGGTGGGAGATCTGTGGGGATGGACGTGTGGACCAGGGATCGCGGAGGGAATAGTCCCTGCGGAAAGCGGAGTGGGGTAGAAGGAGAAAGATGTGCTTAGTGGTGTGGCCCTGTTGAAGGTGGCCGAGGTTACAGAGTTTGTTTTGGATACTGAGGCTGGTGGGCTGGTAGGTGAGGACAAGGGGAACTCTGTTCGTGTTGTGGTGACGGGAGGACAGGTTGAGGGCCGAAGTGCTGGAGATGGAAGAAATGCAGGTGAGGGCATCATTGATGACGGCAGAAGGGAAACCACAATCCATAAATAAAGAGAAAATTTGAGATGCCTTGGAAGGGAAAACCTATTCCTGGGAGCAGAAGCGTTCGAGTCGGTGGAGCTGGGGGAACTGGGAATAGTGAATAGCATTTTGGACGTGACAGGGTGGGAAGAGATATAGACGAGTTAGTTATGATATTCAGTCAGATTATAAAAGATGTCAGTGGACAGTCTGTCTCCAGAGATGGTAACCAAGAGATCAAGAAAGGGTCTCTTAGCACCATTCAAGGCCCCAAACAGTGCTTCCAGGTGAGGCAACACTTCACCTGTGAGTCTGCTGGGGTCGTTAAATGTAACTCGCGTAAATTCAATGGTTTAGTTTTACATGGGTATTTGATTGAGCTATTTCATACATTTAAATGGATTAATGATATATGAACTGAAGAATAAATTGGCGTGTGCTTATCGTTAAGGGAACTGTAAGCCAGAAACGTTTGAATAGGCGGACAAAACCAGCAGCCATGAACATGTCAGACAAACAATGCTGCTGACCTGAATATGCATGGCAGCATCTTTGGAGAGGAATAATGTTTTTAAGTCGAGACCCTTTACGAGGAGAGGTGGTTAAGATAATGCTTCACGCAATATCATGACAGTATCTAGTATCGCAGATATGATGCTTTGAATTCCAGCATCTGCAGGTTTTCTGCTACTTCTACGAATTAGCGATCCACGAATTACATCTGAAGTTATGAAATGCATGCTGATGGTTAATGAAGCAACAGTCATGAAGGATTGCAATATGCAAATCGATTGGGAACACACTTCTACACAGTGTGATCGAGAAATCGTTGCAGCAGGAACAGGGGAAGCGACGGGATCATGAGATATTTGGCAGCGACAAATAAAAGGTCGAGTAACTGAGGAGGAGCGGCCAGTAGGGTGAGTTGCTCAGGGTAGGAGTGGAGATTTGAGGCTTTAGCTCTAGAGGCTTCGGAAAGCAGTGGCTGAAGCCGAGCTTGCTCCAAGTGAGCTAAGGTCGGGTAAGTTCCTTTAGTTATTTTAATAAAGTTAGGCGTAGGTAATGGAAACAGCAGTCAGGGCAGTCCAGTGCTTCAAATGCAGTATTGTGGAAACAGGGACTGCAAAATCCAGCTCCTGACAAACCGAATTAGGGAACTGTAGCTGGAGCTGGATGAACTTCGGATCATTCGTGAGGCAGAGGCAGAAATAGACAGGAGTTTCAGAGAGATAGCCACCCCTAAAATTCAGGAGGCAGGTAGTTGCGTGACTGTCAGTAGAGGGAAGGGGGATAGACAGAGAGAGCAGACCACCCCTTTGGTCGTTCTCATCAACGATAAGTATACCGTTTTGGATACTGTTGGTGTTGATGACCTACCAGGGACAAGTTGTAGTGGTCGCGTCTCTGACACCCAGACTGGACCATCAGGTCAGAAAGGAAGGAGGGAAAACAAGAGAGCAATCGTGATAGGGGATTCGATAGTTAGGGGCAGATAAAAGAGTCTGTTGGAGAGATCAAGAATCTCCGAAAGTCTGTTGCCTCCCTGGTGCCAGGATCCGCGATATCTCGGATCGAGTTCTAGGTATTCTCAGTATGGCAGATGAGCAGCCAGATGTCGGGGTCCATGTAGGGACCATTGACGCGGATAGGAAGATGGAGGAGGTCCTGCAAAGAGAGTTTAGAAACTTAGGTGCAACGTTGAAGGACAGGACCTCCAGGATAACAATCCCAGTATTGCTCCCCGTGCCACGTGCTAATGCGGCTAGCAATAAGAAGATAATGCAGCTAAATGCGTGGCTAAGGAGATACTGCAGGAGGGAGTGCTCATGTTTCTGGACAATCGGGCTTTGATACAGGGAAGGGGGGACCTGTTCCGTCGGGATGGGTTGCACCTCAACTGGAAGGGAAGTAACATCCATGCGGGTAGGTTCGCTAGTGCTGCTCGAAGGGGTTGAAACTAGATTTGCAGCGGGAGGGGAATCAGTAATTTAGAGCTGTTGGTGAGGTGGAGGAGGATCAGGGTCATGCGAGGAATGCTTGTGTGGACAAAAGTCAAAAGATTGTATGTGATAGAAATGTCCTCAGGTTTCAAACTGAACAGACTGGGGAGGAGGCGTCTGGGTCTCTAATAGAGGAAGACAGAGCAGTGGAAGAAGTGCATGAAGTAAATCCAAATCTAACATATTGAGGCTTTGAGGAAAGAGAAGCAGAATAAGGAGTGTAAAGGTAGGAAGTAGAAGGGCTAAACTGTGTGTACTTCAATGCAAGAAGCATCAGGAACAAAGGTGATGAACAGAGATCTTGGATACATGAATGGAATTGTGATGTAGTGGCCATTACAGAGACTTGCCTTGCACGAGGGTATGCATGGATTATCAATATTCCTGGATTTCAATGCTTTAAAGGGGATAGAGAGGGAGGGCAAAGGGGAGGAGTGAGGGCATTACTGGTCAGGGATACTATTACTGCTACAGAAAGTTTGGGTAATGTAGCAGAGCCCTCTTTTAAGTCAGTATGGATGGAAATCAGGAACAGGAAGGGAGCAGTTACTCAAATGGGAGTATTCCATAGGCCCCCTGGTAGCTGTAGAGATACTGTGGAGCAAGCTGAGAGGCAGATTTTGGAAAGGTGCAAAAATAAAGTGTTGTTATCATGGGTGACTGCAACTTCCCTAATATCGATTAGCACCTGAAATGTTCCAATGGTTTAGACGGGGCAGAGTTTGTCAAGTGTGTCCAGAAAGAATTACTGTCACAGTATGTTGACAGGCCGACTAGCGGGACTGCCATACCAGATCTAGTATTAGGTAAGGAACAGGGTCAGGTCACTGATCCCTCAGTGGATGAGCTTCCTGGGAACAGTGACTACCGCTCCCTGGTCTTTAGCATTAATATTGCAAAGGATATAATCAGAGAGGACAGGAACATTTTTAATTGGGGAAGTGTAGATTATGAGGCTATAAGGCTATGACTTTCTGCTGTGAATAGGGATGATGTTTTTGCAGGGATTGTTTAAGGATCTCTTGCAGGACGTAAGTGATAATTCGTCTCGGTAAGGAAAATAAATAATGGTCTGGTAAACGAACCATTGGTGACAAGTAAGGTGGAAAATCTGGTCGGGTGGAAGAAGGCAGCATACGTGAGGTTTTGGAAGCAAGGATAAGATGGTCTATTGAGGAATATAGAACGGAACTTACGAAGGGGCAGAGGAGAGCAAGAAGAGGGCATGTGAAGGACTAGGCGAGTACGGTAAAGAAAAAAAAACAAGGCATTGTTCAATTATGTTAAGAACAGAAGTATGACTGGTATGAGGGTAGGACCGATTAGAGTTAACGATGGGAAGACGTCACTGGAGGCTGTGGAAGTGAGCGAGATCCTCAATGAAAACTCTTCGGTATTTACCAATGAGAGTGAACTTGATGGCGGTGACTACAATTTGAGTTACGTTGATGTTCCAGAGCATGCTGATCTTAATAGAGAGGAGGTGTTGGAGTTGTTTAAGTGCATTGCAACTGATAAGTCCCCGGCGCCTGCCAGAATATTGCCCAGGCTGCTCCAAAAGGAGAGGGAAGAGATTGCTGAGCCTCTGGCTAGGATCGTTATGTCCTCGTTCTCCGAGGATTGGTACCGGAGGATTGGAGGGAGACGAATGTTGTCCCTTTTTTTCAAAAGGAATAGCAGAAATAGTCCGGATAATTATAGACCAGTGATCCTTACGTCTGGGCTGGGAAAGCTGTTGGAAATTATTCTTAGAGATAGAATCCATGGTCGTTTAGAGAATCATAGTATGATCAGCGGCAATCAGCATGGTTTTGTGAGGAGCAGATCGTATCTAACAAACCTGATAGAGTTCTTTGAGGAGGTGAGCAGGCATATAGATGAGGTTTTTTGCAGTGGAAGCTATCTACATGGATTTTAGTAAGGCATTTGAGACGGTTCCACAAGGTACCCTTATTCAGAAAGTCAGAAGGCGTGTGATACAGGGAAGTTTGGCCCGGTGGATTCAGAATTTGCTTGCCTGCAGAAAGCAGTGAGTGGTAGTGGAGGGTGTACATTCGGTTTGGAGCGTTGTGACTAGTGGTGTTACACAACTATCGGTTCCGGGACCTCTATTTTTCGTGATTTTTTTTAACACCCTTGATGCAGGGGCTGGGTTGGCAAATTTGCAAACGACACAAAGAATGGTGGTATTGTGGATAGTGTAGAGGATTGCAGAGAGAGATTGATAGGATGCAGAAGTGAGCTGAGAAGTGGTAGATAGACTTCAACCCAGAGAAGTGTGAGGTGGTACACTTTGGAAGGACAAACTGCAAGGCAGAGTACAAGGCAGATTTGGGCGTACATGTCCACAGATCCCTGAAAGTTGCTTCACAGGGAGATAGGGTAGTTATTAAAGCTTTTTGGGTGTTAACCTTCATAAGTTCAGTGATGGAGTGTAAGAATCTCGAGGTAATGATGCAGCTCTATAAAACTCTGGTTAGGCTGCACTTGGAGTACTGTGTCCATTTCTGGTCGCCTCACTATAGGAAGGATGTTGAAGCATTGGAAAGGGTACAGATGATACTTACCAGGATGAAATCTGGTTTAGAGAGTACGCATTATGATCAGAGATTAAGGGAGCTTGGGCTTTACTCTTTGGAGAGAAGTATATTAAGAGGAATAGATATAGTGCACAGCCAGCATCTCTTCCCCAGGGCACCACTGCTCAATACAAGAGGACATGTCTTTAAGGTAAGGAGTGGGAAGTTCAAGAGGGATATTAGAGGAAGGCTTTTTACTCAGAGAGAGGCTGTTGCATAGAATGCACTGCCTGAGTCAGTGCTGGAGGCCGATACCCTGGTGAGATTTAAGAGATCACTAGACAAGTATATGTAGGAATATAAGTTAGGGGTTATATGGGAGGTAGCGTTTAAGAGCCGGCACAACATTGTGGGCCGAAGGGCCTGTAATTTCCTGTACTATTCTATGTTCTATATTCTTAAGTCCCTTCAGTCAGCACATTCTGTTTTCTATGGAGCCAAGCAGCCAATTTTCCGCAGACTCCTTTCATCGTAATTGGCTGGATTAGTCTCCCTTGAGGGAGTTTATCAAACTTCTTAATGAATATATGTAGACAGCATCCTTTGCACTACCCTCATCAATCTCCCTCAACCCCCTGTCAATATACTCAGTCAAGTTCGTACGGCATGATCTGCAATGAAAGAGAAAACTATACTGTCTCTCCCTAGTCAGGCCACGGGTTTCCAAATATTCATATATCCTAATCTCCAGAATTTTCTCCAGAAATTCTCCTACTATTGACGTGAGGCTCACATTCCTGTAATTCCCAAGATTTTCCCGTTACTTTCTTCTTTTCTTTTTTTTTCTTTTTTTTTTGTAATTTAGTTTTATTCAAGTTCATCATCAAACAAACATTTCCAGAAGATGTATTTCAGACATTGTACATATATATCATATAATCATATATACCACAAATCTCCACAAAGTATTTATCTGAGGTATTCACTTATAGAAAAGAGCGGAAAGAAAATTAAAAAAAAAACAAGCAAAAGGAAAAATCTATGTACAAGTAGGGAGTGATCTTTCTTTTACAACGTATTCATTGAGTTTTGAGAATAATATCAGGCCTATATGGCATTATGTAGTTAAACCGCTTTTCCCAGTATGAATCAAATTGTTCCAGCTTAGTATTAACAGATGCTGTTATCTTCTCCATTTTGTAATGTCGATTGTAATTTTCAACCATGCATTTAAAGTTGGGCTCTTCTGTGATAACCATTTCCTAGTAAGAGTCATTTTAACAGCCACCAACAGTATATTCATTAAATATTTATCTCTTTTCAACAATGGTATATATCCAAGTTACATGGTCTTACACTCTAAGGCTATTTCACATTTAAAGATGTCATGTAGGCATTGTGTATCCCCCTCCAATAGCCTTTGATAACAGGGCAGTAGAAAGTTCCGGTGATGTCATCGTCGAGAATAGCAGCTTAAGTCACTAGCTCCTCCGGAAAAAAGCATTAACCCATCAAATATAGTATTTTTCGAAAAATATTTGAACTGAAAAGTGGGGCAAGAATGGCGAAAGGGAATGGATTTTTTTTAAAAAGCGACACTGCAGAGCCTGCGGGCGAGAGGAGTGCAGCGAGCGGCTCTCCTACGTTCTTCTTTTCCAATATCTTATTAAATTTCATATACACAATAAGAGAATTGACAAGGATACTTACTATAAATCAAATTAAGATAGCACAACATGCATATTATCTAAATCACACTAACGGGTATATCATGTGGATGATCAACTAAATAAAAATTTAAAAGCTGAATGATAAAATACAATAGCTTGGCTAATTGTAAAAAAAAACATATCTACACCTCTTTCCGAGACAAAGCTGGTTAGTAGAAAGAAAACAAGAGAAAAAGTGAAACATTACTTTATGATATAGTGCCTTATAACTTTAGCCAAGATCTATATTTTAATAAGAATTAAAGGATTTTTAAAATATTTCAGAAAGGGTCCGCATACCGTTTCAAAATCTTGGTTTAAGCATCACATAGCCATTAAGGATATGTATGTGTGTGGAGGGGGTGAGGCAATGTCCCTCCATTTAAGCAAGATCGCCCTCATAGCCACAAGAAAAATAAAAACCAGTACCCGCGAAAGTACAGACAAAGTTTGGAATACATCTTTCCAGTATTTTCCAAGGTTGCAACATGACCAAAACATAAGAATTAATGAAGGCTCTCCTTTATTATATCTGTCACAATGAGGAGATATATCTGCAATAAAACGAGAAAGCTTGTCTTTAGACATATGAGCACTATGTACTGCTTTAAATTGTAAGAAATAATGACGAGCACATAATTTCTTAAACAGAGCTGCAGCAGCCATTTGGCAGCTCTATAGAACTTCGCCTGTTACTAGAATGTACATAAAAACACTGATCAAGGGTCCATCAATTTTGCCTCTTCCATCCCTCAATATCCTGGGGTAAATCTCATTATGCCCTGGCGTCTTATCCACCTTAATATTCAGTAGGGTGTCCTCCCTTCCTCGACCTTGACCTATAAATGCCCAAGGTATTTATACACTTATCAATGATCTCCTTGTCCTCGATATTATTTTTCTTGATAAATAGCGAATCAGAGTATTCATTAAGTATCCCACTCACGTTCTGTGCGTCGAAACAAATGTTCTCCAGTTATTTGAGTGGTCCTACACTCCCCAGTTATAATTTGCTCTTGATGTATGTTTAAAACGCGTCGGGGTTCACTTTAATCCTACTTGCCAAGGTATTTTCACGGCCTTGCCTGGCTTTCCTAACGCCTTCTCTAGTTCCTTTCTCATTTCTTTATACTCACCATGTGATTCCTTTAATCCTACTTTCCGACTCCTTACTTGCATTTCCTTTTCTTGTCTTGTCTAAATTCATGATCTGTTACCTTTCCATCCCTTTAACTCCTCCTAGCAGCAACATACCTTTCCTGTTCTCTCTGCAATTGACCATTAAACACCCGTCCTTGCCAGACAAAAGTTGGCCCCAATTAAATATTCATAGTTTCTGCCTAATACCGTTGTAATTTACACTACTCCAAATTAAAAGTCTCCAAGAAGGCCATAGATATCCTGTAAATTAAGAAGGTTGATCATTCATCGCTGACTGTACACTCACTGTATGGTAAAGTTACCTGGCCAGGCTCATTACCCAACACCAGGTCTATAACGGCTTGTCCTCTTATTGGATCGTCCACGTATAGATTGAAAAAACTCTCCAAGATGCGTTTAACAAATTTTTCCCCATGGAAATCCCTTACACAAAGATGGCTCGAGTTTATAACAGAATAATTGGAGCCACCACACCCCACCATTACAAAAGTACTATCATTTTTACACATTTTTAATCTGATTACATATCTGTTCCGTAGTGTCACGGTGACTGTTTGTGGTCTGTAATACAATCTCAGCAATATGATTACACCCTTTCTCTTCCTGTGTTCCTCAAGTCGTCTTAGTGTCTGAACTCTCTTTTACGACTTCCCAGATATTGATATTGTCCCTGATTAGAGGTGCAACTCCCCCTCTTTTACCCCCTTCTTAACTTTTCTAAAACTTCAACAATCTGGTACATTCTGTCCATCTCTCAACCAAGTCCATGTAATGGCTGTAACATTGTAGTTCCATGTATTGATCCATGCTCCAAGTTTATCATGTTTACCCATAATAGCCCTAGCATTAAAATACACACATTCAAACTCTCAGTTTAATCACATCTGTTAATTTGATTTTTCCTATCTATACCTTCCCTGACATCTACCTTTCTCTCCAATCCATCACGTGCTGATCTGGTGTACAGTTCCTTGCGACATGCATCAGAAGCTAAAATCACCCTCCCTCAATACCCAGCGATACCTTCTAGCCAGGTTATTAGTTCCCCTCCACTTGTAGAGTTCATTTATTCCCCAGAAATGTTTCCAATGATTCCAGAAATTGAAACCCTGCCAAATTACCCCATCAGCTTCTGCCAGTCATTTATCTGTGCTATCATCCCATTCCTACATGCACTAGCCCGTGGCACCGAGAGTAATCTGCAGATTACTAACTTGGAGACCCTTGTTTTCAGCCTGTTTTTCCTAAATCTACACGCTCAGTGTGGGATCTCTTCCCATTTTTGGCAATGTCATTGGTGTCAATTTGATGCAGAATCTCTGGCTGTTCATTGTTCCCCTTGCCAGTATCCTGCAGCTGCAGCTATACACCATAGACCCTAGCAGCCGGGAGGCAAAACACCATCCTCGTGTCTCTTTTGCGGACACAGTATCACCTCTTGTGTCTCCATTAACTACAGGATTCCCTATCACCACCACACTGCCTGATTTTTCCCTTCTGCTCTGCCTCAGAGCTGCTGCTGCTTCTGTGCCCAGTTGGGTCATCACCACCAACGAAAGAGGTCTACGTTTCTGAGGTGTACGGACACCGGGAACAGCAGGATTTTCTTTTTTGCTCGTTTTGATCTTAAGGAATTTCGCAGAATCGTTACGGACGGAAGTCAGCGATAGTGTCAGTGGACTTGGGTTGATTAAAAGTTGTGACGCCCTGTCATTTGAGAACTTAGACAGCAGGTCAGAGGCTTAGTGTTGGATGGTGGGAATATAAGGTGACGGCACAGGTTTTCCTTCCATAGACAAAAGGCAAGCTGGATGGTGCATTGACTGGCAACTAGTTACTGTCCTTTGAGTACATGGGTGACAACAGGAGGGAACAGACGATGGGAGACAGGGAAGTTACCGTGGTCATGATCCAGGCCATATCCACGCCAGTTATGTCCTTCTCAGACTGAGCACGAGTTCACCGTTAGAATGTAATTTTTGATTTTGATGAGGAGCAGCAAGAGGCGGTGCTAGATTCTAGGAGCATCAGTTATAAATCGCGGAACCAGTGCAATTGTTCCACTGCAGTTGGGCGGCAATGTTTTACTTCAAACGCGATTACACACACAGAGTGCCATTCTGCCATTGTGTCCTGCCCTGGGGCTGGAGAAGAATTCTTGTTCTAACTGGAATTACACAGAATTCATGATCAGTCCACTGGGGAAGAGCACTGTGGACATGGAAAGTCCCGAGGGATCATATTTCTTTGGCAGTAGATGCTTAGATTTCCAAAGAAAAATGTACAAATGTCCAGAACTCGCTGCTTTGATTATCTCAGGGTCCCATTACCCACGGTCACTGGAACTCACAGCTTCTGCCTACTCATCATGCATAAGGTCACCATTCAGTTCCCATGCCACCACCATCCTATACAGAGTGATGAATAGGCGCTATTACTTTTTTTTTAATATTGGCAGATCGCTCCTGTTAATAAAAACCTAAAAAAAATAGAAAACAACCAGCACAATACAGGTCCTTCGGCCCACAAAGCTGTTAAGAACATGTCGCTACCTCAGAACAACCTAGGTTTTACCCATAGCCCTCTGTTTTTCTAAGCTGTATGTAGCCATCCAGGAGTCTATTAAAAACACAATATCTTTTCTGCCTCCTCCACCGCCGCCGGCAGCCCATTCCAAGCACTCACCACTCTCTGCGTAAATACTTATCCCAGACATCTCCTGTGCACCTACTTCCAAGCATCTTAAATGTATGCCTTCTC
The DNA here is from genome assembly GCF_030144855.1 of Hypanus sabinus. NCBI lineage: Eukaryota > Metazoa > Chordata > Chondrichthyes > Myliobatiformes > Dasyatidae > Hypanus > Hypanus sabinus. The sequence continues at coordinate 58,399,682 of NC_082706.1, read as the reverse complement.
GTGCTAGCCATTTCAGCCGTGGGTTAAGATCTTAATTAATATTGTAAAACATGAGGACAGATCTCGGAAGTTAGTGGATTACATCGGCCGATCACCTAAGAATCGATATGGACTTGAAGTCATTGGGCGAAGGTACTAAATGCCAGAGCAGAGAGCTCCGTTGGAACTATGGAAACAAACACCAGTCTGGCCAAACCTGAGGCACTGCGTACAGCCCTGGTCATTACACGACAGGGACTTACAGACACACCGACATTAAAATTAGTTGGAGCAATCCCAACTTTGCCCTGCATTCTATTATTGCACGGGGTATAGATTTGATCTGTATTCACAGTCTACTAGGCCGTTTTTCACTCTACCTCTGTAGACTATCTCCGTAAGCATGGTCAATGGAAAATTAAATAAACTCAAGTAATGCAAATTGACAATCAGTTGTTAGCAAATACATATAACCATATAACCAATATAACAATCACAGCACAGAAACAGGCCATCTCGGCTCTCCTAGTCCGTGCCGAACTCTTAATCTCACCGAGTCCCACCTACCCGCACTCAGCCCATAACTCTCCACTCCTTTCCTGTCCATATACCTGTCCAATTTTACCTTAAATGACACAACTGAACTGGCCTCTACTACTTCTACAGGAAGCTCATTGCACACAGCTATCACTCTCTGAGTAAAGAAATACCCCCTCGTATTTCTCTTAAACTTCTGCCCCCTAACTCTCAAATGATGTCCTCTCGTTTGAATCTCCCCTACACTCAATGGAAACGGCCTATTCACGTCAACTCTATCTATCCCTCTCAAAATTTTAAATGCCTCGATCAAATCCCCCCTCAACCTTCTACGCTCCAATGAATAGTGATCTAACTTGTTCAACCTTTCTCAGTAACTTAAATGCTGAAACCCAGATAACATCCTAGTAAATCGTCTCTGCACTCTCTCTAATTTATTGATATCTTTCCTATAATTCGGTGACCAGAACTGCACACAATATTCTAAATTTGGCCTTACCAATGCCTTGTACATTTTTAACATTACATTCCAACTTCTGTATTCAATGCTTTGATTTATAAAGGCCAGCATTCCAAAAGCCTTCTTCACCACCTTATCTACATGAGATTCCACCTTCAGGGAACTATGCACTGTTATTCCTAGATCTCTCTGTTCCTCTGCATTCCTCAATGCCCTACCATTTACCCTGTATGTTCTATTTGGATTATTCCTTCCAAAATGTAGAACTTCACACTTCTCAGCATTAAACTCCATCTGCCAACGTTCATGCCATTCATCTAACCGGCATAAATCTCCCTGCAAGCTTTGAAAAACCACCTCATTATCCATAACACCTCCTACCTTAGTATCATCGGCATACTTACTAATCCAAATTACCACCCCATCATCCAGATCATTTATGAATATTACAAACAACATAGGGCCCAAAACAGATCCCTGAGGCACCCCGCTAGTCACCGGCCTCCATCTCGATAAACAATTATCCACCACTACTCTCTGGCATCTCCCATCTAGCCACTGTTGAATCCATTTTATTACTCCAGCATTAATACCTAACGACTGAACCTTCTTAACTAACCTTCCATGTGGAACTTTGTCAAAGCTTTGCTGAAGTCCATATAGACTACATCCACTACCTTACCCTCGTCAACATTCCTCGTAACTTCTTCAAAAAATTCAATAAGGTTTGTCAAACATGACCTTCCACGCACAAATCCATGCTGGCTACTCCTAATCAGATCCTGTCTATCCAGATAATTATTAATACTATCTCTAAGAATACTTTCCATTAATTTACCCACCACTTATGTCAAACTGACATGTCTATAATTGCTAGGCTTACTTCTAGAACCCTTTTTAATCAATGTAACCACAATGGAGCCAACCCTCCGGAAAAATCCCCTTTTCTAATGACATCTTAAAGATCTCCCTCAGAGCTCCTGCTATTTCTACACAAACTTCCCTCAAGGTCCAGGGGAATAACCTGTCAGGATCCGGAGATTTATCCACTTATAAATTTCTTCAAAGCACCAGTACTTCCACCACTTTAATTGTCATAGGTTCCATAACTTTTTTAATTGTTTCCCACACCTTACACAATTCAATATCCTTCTCCTTAGTGAATACATTGTGCGCCGAATGTTCCATTTCCGACTGAATTACCTTTGAAGAAAGTATCCAATATATAATTAATTTCATTCAAACTGTCACTCTACGAATAAATAAATTCCAGCTGGATTTAGTTTAATATAGTAGTTAAAATGTAGTTTCAACAAAAATGCAATTAATTATACATGGCTTTGAATGTCAGAGTTATGGAAAAATGTATGAACCCATACACTTACACTGTACCAGAGACTGACAGGTACAGAATAAACCCCACAATCTCACTGTAACTCAGACTGACAGGTCCAGAATGAACCCGGCACTCTCGCACTGTGTCAGAGACTGACAGGTCCAGAATGAACCCCACACTCTCACATCGTCACAGAGACTGATAGGTACAAATTTGAAGATATGGAATGAACCCTCTCTCTTTCTCCTTCTCCCTCCCTCTCTGCCTCTCCTACATGACCCCCATTTCCTCTCCTTCTCCCTTCCCCTCTCCATCTTCAACTCCCTCTGTGTGTGTATGTGTGTGAGTGTGCGCGCCTCTGTGCGTGGCTTGTAAGGAGCTCAAGGACTCAAGAGCAGTTCAAATGTAGAAACTGCAGGGACAGAGGTAGGGGTCGGTGAGATTCCGTCGAATCCATTTATTAATAAATAATTAGCCAACATTAACGTGAAATTTTCAAATTTGGCTGCTCTGTGACAAAATTCATTCATTGTAATTAAAGCTCCGACATTATTTCTACTCGATATGTCACTGATGCGGTATTGCCCAATAATTTTAATATGCTTGCCTTCAATCAGACGAAATTTACATCAGAGAAACAGATACGATATGCAGGGAGAACACAGCATCAAAGGAAGGAAAGTACTGTCGTCATTTCAGGCCTATTGAGTTCCTCCTGCATTTTGTGTGTGTTGCTTGGATTTCCTGCATCTTCAGCTTTACTCTTGTTTGTGCTTTACATCAGAGGTTGGCATTAAATTAAATTATTTGTTTAATGACCGTAACTAAGGATGTCAGTCACGGATAGAACACTATCTCTGGAGATTGATCCTCTGTATAAATCAGGGGTTGTCAGAGATGTGAATTCAGTCGCAACAGAAATCACAGATTCTCACTGAAATGGTGTATCCGGTCATCTGGCGGGTAGAAGAAGTTTACTACCCTTTTATTTCAGCCTTTGGAATTCCCGGTAAGCCTCTGGGTCCGCTGCTGTTGGTGGGAGTTGAAATTTAATTCCAATATTGTGACTGTTTCTGTTGCTGCTTGCAACTGTCATCTGTGCAGTCCGATTGTTCCGCATTTCAAGAATGAAGTGTAAAAACCGGGGCTGTGGATCTGGGATCTGGACCTAAATGCAACCCGCTGCAAGAACTCAGCAAATCCACCAAATTCTATGCGACGGGGCGGATCAGGCAGCGTTTGCCCTGCCGTTTGTTATCAAAAAGGGGCGATCGGTTCTCTGTGCTTTTGGTCTTTTAACAGCTGAACTGCATTTGCAAATATTCTGTCCAAACAGACAGCGGAAATTATACCAGTGGTTTGTCTGCATTTGTATGTGAGAGGTTTTATGAGTTAGATGCAACAATCAAATTAGGGACTAGTAGCCACGCTGTAGGAAATGTGAGAAGTTCCGTGTTGTAACTCGAAGCTGTTGTGGATTATTTTAGTAAATGTTTGCGACATGACTGAATATAAAGCAGTTGATGGACAACAAAATGAAGTCGATTCTGAGTCAATTAACACAACCGACGTGGTGCTTCATAGTTATCAATACTGTGAAATGTTTTCTATTATATCTATATCTGACAGTGTTACTAACATCTGATAACGGCACGGGGCTTGCTGCTGGTCGTTGAGTTCCTTTCCCCTGCTTCCCTATATCTGTTGGAATCAGTCAATGTTCTGTTGTAAAGTCGGTGAGATGGCAAATGATGGAATAGGAAACAAACTCAGGGAATGAAACACTAATCCCCAAACAGCTAGTATGAAAAGAGAAACCAGTTAATACTCGTGTCAGGGATCTGTCTAATGGAAGTATCCCGCCATCAGCTCCGGATTTATTTATTTCATCCAGACGAGACATGGAAAGCTCCGGTCGAAAATGTTCCATCCAGTATTAACTCTGAGGAAGTAGTTGCCCCTTTTTAGCTTTCCACTATCACTTCATACTTCTGTCATCAGTCAGGAATCTGTATAGATCATATTGATTTTGTTTTACTCTATAAAGTACATTTCTGTCTCCGCCAGCTCTGCGCCCTCTCTTGACATTCCACTGCAAAATGCAACAATAAGGTGGAAATATTACGAGACCCTTCATACCTCTGCAAGAGCTTTTACTCAATATTTTCTCAACCTGCTGCTCTATTTCTCTCTTCCAGCGAACTTTGTGGCGATTGTTATCCTGTTCCGGGGAAAGTGCGGCCTCTCCAATTGTATCTCACGCTACCTGGTGGGAATGGCAGCGGCCGATCTCCTGGTCGTTATCTCCGATCCGCTGCTCAGGATGACCGCTCGAATTTACTTTCCCCGATCATTCCTGCGGATCACTCCTGTGTGCAGACTTGGTCTATGGTTGGTTGCTGCAAGCACTGCGACCTCAGTCTGGCTGACTGTCGCTTTCACCGTCGATCGATTTGTGGCTATTTGCTGTGAGAAGCTGAAACCGAAATATTGCACCGAGAGAAAAGCGGCTGTGGTTATCGGGACAGTAAGTGTGCTGGTATGTTTGGAGAGTGTCCCATTTGGCTTTGTCTTCGGGCCTGGAGAAATAGCTGGTGGTGTTCCCTGGGATTGTGTTTATACGCCGAGCTACAAAAACTCTACCGCATGGTTGACATTTGCGATATTTCATCGCATTTTAAACCCCTGTGTACCAATATTTCTGATGTTGCTGTTCAATATTCTGACTGTCAGGCGGATTCTAGTGGCCAGTCGAGCCCGCAGGGGGCTCCGGGGGCAAAAGAGTGGAGAGAATGACAAGGACCAGGAGATGGAGAACCGACGCAAATCCATCGTTTTGGTCTTCAGCATAACTGCTAGCTTCATATTGTTGTGGGGAACATACGTGGTATTTTTTATCTACAGACGACGTTTTGTTGACTCTGTCACCGATCCCCGTTACATCGCAGACCGCACATCGGAAATGATGCAGATATCCAGTTCCTGCACCAACACGTGCATTTACGCCCTCACGCAGAGCAAATTCCGACAGGAACTAAAGAATGCGGTGAAATACCCACTGAACTGGATTTTGAAACTCATGAAACGAGAGAATTAAACACTGTGAAGTATTACATGAACCCTATTCTATCCCCCCCACTTGCTGGTGAATGGAAACAATGTGATGAACAGAGTTACAAAGCAAACACGAGATTAGCTGCTGATGCTCGAAATACTAAAGTATGCACACAAAATCAGATCCTCATGAAGTTTCTCGGCCCGAAACGTCTACTGCCTACTCTTTTCCACAAACAAAATGCTGCAGGAACTCTTGGGGCCAGGTAGCATCTATGAAAAAGAGTACACTTTCAACCTTTCGGGCAGTGTCAACTGTTTACGCCATTCCATTTTGTGTGTGTTGCCTTAGCTGATTCCCACACCATCACTATCCTCACTATCCCAGAGAATTCCCTCACTCTCTGTCGGACGTTCTGTTAAACTGAATCTTGAGGCGAACCTCTACCCTGCTTTTTGCCTGTATCAACCGCTCTTGCTCCCTTCATAACACTTCAATTCCTTCACCCTCTTTTTTTCTCCTCCTTCCCTACCTGTAGGTTCTCCCTCTCACTACTTGTAAGAGAATTTTAACTGCTTTAGCATTGAAAACAAAGTACCGTTATTCTCACTTGTAGCTCTGTGAGAGATATATGGATGGAGAAATTGAGCGTGAGCAGGAGATGGCATGAGAGCTGAGGAAGCGAGAACAGAGCGAATGAGACATCCTGAGAAATTGGGCGCCAGGGAGATCACATGCGGTAGAGGATGCGTGGGAAAGGGCGTGAAGTATACCACCCGAGGGGGAGGGTGCCATGGAGATGAAGCTAGAAGAACGGGAGGATGACACATTGAGAAAGAGAGACAGAGAGGAAGAAAGAAAGATAATGAAACCGAATGTGGCATCGCCAGGGAGAGACAGAATGAGACAGAGAGAGAGGGGGAGAGGGAGATAGTGACAGCGAATGAGATATCGTGAAGGAGCATGCGCAGGGGCTGAGGGCGCGAAGGAGAGGGAGCAAGGGAGAAAGAGGGCGCGAGGGTGAGCAGTGATGCAGTGAGGCAGTGATGAGTACGTGAGGGAGAGAGCAGGGAGGGAGATGACGCGAGAGTGAACGCGAGGGAATGGGCGTGTGACAGGGACAGAGAAAGAGAGAACGAGAGAGAAATAGTGAAGCGAATGAGCCATTGTGAGGGAGTCAAAGAGAGAGAAAGAGAGAAAACAGGCTGCGTGATATTGACGGATCTGCGTTTCCCCTCCAACGCTAAGACCGGATTGTTTAGTGGGTGATGAGTATTATTTTGAATTATGTACAGTTACTATTGTTGTCACTTGCCTTTCTTTCTGAACTAAGATCATAAGATTTCAAAAAAAATTGTTTTGTTTCAACACATGTGCAGGTTCCTTTGCGAAAACATGTGTAAATACCCTGACCCGGAAAATAAAACAATGCTGAATGAGTTTTAAAACAACTTTCATTGCAAAGAGGCTATTTGCAGGCATCGGAAAGTACAAGGGATGAAGGATATGAATCATATGTGGTAAACTATTTCGCCTGGGGGAAATAAACAGGAGGTACCGGTGGAAATGAGTGAGTTTGCAGGATGGCTCGTTACTTCCAACATGCCAGGGGCAAGTGATTGTGTGAGATGGTACAGATCATTCTGAGACGGCAGGTGAGCGGCAGTGGTTGTGATCCTTATTCGAAATAACACCGGAAACGCAAGGTCCTACAGACTGAATTTAGGGAGCTGAGCAGAAAGATAAGAAGTAGGAACTCTGGAATGGTGAGTTCGGGATTTCTTCATGTGGCACATGCTTGCGGGTTAAGAGATGGTAAGTCGGTATACTTAAATGTGTGGCTCACAATCTGGGGAGGAGGAAGGGCCTCAGGAACACAGATCATTAGGCTCTCGTCCAGGATAAGAGGGATTAGTGTAAGGAGATGGGATACACTGAAGGGAATTAATATTCTCACATGGAAGAATGTGGGAGCAACCTTGATTCGTTTTTATCACGTGACATGTGGAGGGAATGTTGGGATCCTGAACTACATGTCAGTAAGTAGCATTGACGGGAAGGCAGAGATGAGGTCAAAGAACGCCAAAAGAAAGTCAGGAGCAGGCCACGTTAATGAGAATAGGGCACCAAAGGACAAAAGTGAGTTTATTTCAGTGAAGGTGCCGGACAGCTAATGCAGATTACTTAGAACTTGGATTAGTACATGACACGGTGAATCATCCTTTACAGAGATCTGGTTGAGTGAAGAACAGGACTGATATGAAAACATTTCAGGATTTATATCATTCAGACAGTCCAGAGGGAGCTAAAAGAGGTTGGGGAGCTGTACTGCTGATCAGGCGGAATGTCACAAGGTTGAGGACATCCCAAAAGCTCAGCCCAGTAAGACAGCAAGTTTAGAGCTCTGGAATCGGAAAGGTACAATCATTGAGATGTGATTATACTGTAGGCTACACAATATCCAGTGAAAGAGACGAACAGAGATTTCAGCAGATTCTGGGCTGATGTAAAAAAACAATAGATTAGGTGTAGTGGGTGAATAATCTCCCCAGAATGACTGGGACTTGCTTACCACCGGAGGTTTGGATGGTGTGTTCAGGAACGGTTCCAGAAACAGTATGTAGATGGTCGACCAGGGAGGGAGACATAATGGGCGTAGCAACCTGATTGGAGATTAATTGGGATAGACTTAAGGATGATGATTCTGCAAGGTTTCAGATGGTTTCAGATAAGGATACGTCTGGACCTGCAGGTGAATGAATGGAAATTTGTGGAAGACAAATTACAGCAGATTTGGGCAGGAATCATTGAGAACAGTCTGGGAGCAGATGTTACTGGTTGTTACTGAATAAAGCTGAAGTTTCCTGATGTCTGACATGTGAGAATCACTTACAGTCCAACCACTCAGAATGTAGTAAGTGTCTGCAGTAAGAACAACTTAGCGTGATGAGAAATGTTTTTGTTTAAAAATCTAATTTCAGTCGTACGTAACTTCTGGCAAGATGAAATTGAACAATGTCTTGTAAGATCATACAAGGAGAAAGAAACAAGTCACACTGTGAATCCGAAAAGTATACATTCACCAAGAAATGTCCTCACTCTGACGGTTCAATGAGAATCCAAAGGTATTTTTTGCGTGAATTGATAACGGCAGTATAGTTGGGAGAGGAAAGGACCGCTCAAGGATAAAGGTGGGATTTTAAGCCTGGAGTCTTAGTTGTCATGCAAAGTAGAATATTTTGCATTCACTGTCGTTCACTAAGGAAAAGGACATGGAAGAAAGGGAAAGCATGATCAAAAAGGAGTATGGTGATACTATTTGTCGTGTTAATACCAAAGATGAGGTGCTGTTGGGTCTCTCAGAACATTTAGATGGGTAGATCCTTTGAGGGATTAGTCCATTGGCATATACATACCACATGCAGTGAAACATGATGTTCAAACTGTCTGCTCTGTATGTAAGGTCACATATCTTAACAAAATATGGCCGGTACTGCAAGGGGAAGGGTAGTGTCTATCTCTGGTATTAACATGAAATTTACAATATCTACATCTTTATTATCATGACAGAGGCTATGCTACTTTCAGCACTGTACAGTGAGCGCACCGTCCTGTGCACACCCAGCACTGTATTCTGCTGTTAAAATCCAGTATAAATTCAGCATATCAAAAGACAAAGACCTGTACAAACCTGACAATGGACTGCAATTCATGGACACTCTCTTCCCCTCCCTCCCACTGGGCAACTTTCAGTAGAATTGATAAAGGTGAACATTGAATGACACGTGCTTCAATTTCCAAAGTGTTTTTTTTTTCTAATGGCAGCGGCAGCAAGGGAAAAAACACAATTTAGGCAGGTGATGGAAAGTTGCAAAAAAAAACAACAACAGGCAATGTTGTGACTAATATCCCTATTTTTACTGAGATCATCTTGTTGTGGAGAGTCAGAGGAGTAGAAACTGTTCACATCCTGGAAAGATTTACCGGCATTTCAGCATTTACAGCCTATTCTAGATAGATTTGTGCAGATTTAGCATTTCTTCTAAAACTTTGATGATGTTCTAAAGATCAATCGTGAAGAATAGCCTGACTGGTGTGGCATAGGATCACTGCCTTTGAATGGAATAGCAATTGAAAAGTTGTAGATGCATCAATTCCATCACAGGTAAATCCCTCCCCACCAATGAGCAGCTCTACAAGGAGAGCTATCAAGGGAAAGCAGCATCCATCAGCAAGGGGACCATCGTCCAGGTGATGGTCGCTTCCCGATGCTGCCATCAATGAGGAGATAGAGGAGCATCAGGTCAGACAGCACCAGGTTCAGGAATAGATATTACCCCTGAGAAATCAGGCTTTTGAAGCAGATGGGATAATTTCACTGACCACAACAATGAAATCTCATTCAGGGACACCACAAATCATGTTATTGGTAGTTACTTCCTATTTATTACGATTTCCCGTTCTTTTTTCTTTTGCTTGTTTACACATTTGTTTTGGCTTTGTGTGTTCAGTACGTTGTCCGTCTTTCATTTGCGCAGTTTTTCATAGATTCCTTTGTGCTTGTTGTGTATTTACTGTTCATTTCCACAACAAAATGTACATGCTGACATCTGTACTTTGACAATACTTTTTTTTGACATTGAACTTCCAGGAAAACATCTTGTGAGGATAGGTGCAGTAAGATTGGACTTTTCTCTTTAGTGGAACCATGATGAGAGGTGATTTGAAACAGTAATACAAAATGATAGAAGGCACCAATCGAGGGTCATCCGGAGAATTTTTATTGCAAGATGGAAGTGGCAAAGAAGACAAGGACATAATTTTGAAGTGATTGGCGAAATTTATATAGGGGGGATGTCTGAGGTTAATTTTTAAACACAGAAAATGTGTGGATTTCGGTGCTGGTGATGGCAGTAAATCAGATGCATTAAGGACAATCAAGACCTGCATTGGGGCATGACCTTAGCAAATGATGAATTTAACTGGCAGACCATTTTGATAACAGTCAACTCCAAAAAAGGATATAATCATGGAGAAATTTACTAAACTAAGTGCACGCTAATGATCAATAACCATCTTGTACTTCATCTTCACCTTCCCCCAACTGCGTTTCCTCAATTTTAACCTATTTATTTCTGTTGAAGGGCCTCAAACAGAAACGTTGACAGTTTACCATATTCCATAGATCCTGAGTGGCCTGCTGAGTTCCTTCTGCATTTTGTGTGTGTTGCAAGCTAATCAGAAATTTGTTAGGCGGTAAGGACAGATTGATATTGTTTATTTTTATATTTCATGGTGTATTTGTGAAAAGGTGATTCTCCCGTTTTTAGTGAGTAATAGGTAGTTATCTTGCTACTTCGGGCCATGTGTTGACCCGTGCATATAGCTTTGACCCTAGGTTAGGGGTATGGAAGCACTACACTTGTGAGTGTGTTTTCTTTTTTGGAGTTTTTTTTTTTGTTCTCAAGGGTGTTACAGCACACGTATTTGTTCGAGTTACAGTTTGTGTTATACCGCGACCATACAGCATACTTTCTCTTTTTTTGGTTGAGCAGCAGATATGGCATCTAATTCGTATATGCACAGCATCGGTGAAGCTAAACTTGTCAGCTGAATTGTACGGGGGATGAATCGTCCACTGAAGAGAGGGAAGGTGTATGCACATCTTCGTACACTAAAAGCTGATATTTCTTTTCTTCAAGAAACGCACATTAAGAAAACAGCGGGGAATGTGCTTTGTCCCTCTTGGACATCTCAGGTCTACCAATCGAATTTTAGTACTAAAACTAAAGGTGTTGCAATCCTAATAATAAAAAAAAATACCGTTTGTTCACACACAAACTGCCGCTGACCAGAGGGGCAGATATGTAATAATAAGTGGAATATTAAACTCTATTCCATTGACATTAGTAAATTTGTACGGCCCCAACTCTGCTGATCCAATTTTTTTTCAGAACTGCGTTAAGGTCATGCTTAATCTGTCTGACTCTAACATAATTGTAGGTGGAGACTTTAATTGCATCTTAAATTCCCTCCTAGATCGACGACGTCCCCAAGTTTGTTCATTTAAAAATAGTGTAACACTTAATAATCTCATGCAATTGTATAACATAGCGGATATTTGGAGGCTTCTTAATCCCAAGAAGAATGTTTTTTTTTCATATTTCTCTAAAGTACATAAATCCTACTCTGCGATTGATTATTTTATGTTAGAGTCGAAATTGGTCTCCTAAGTAGCAGGTTGCACTTAGCATAATATACTTATATCGGATAATACTCCTGTCTCCCTTATACTGAAACTGAACCACAAAAGAGGTGAATATAGTTGGCGTTTAAATAATGCTTTGCGAAAGGATAAGGATTGTTGCTGTTAACTTTCAGATAAGATAGATCTATATTTAAGCACCAATGATGTGGGCGATGTTGGTGATTCCACTCTTTGGGAGGCCATGAAGGCGCTTATTTGAGATTGCATAATAGCATATGAGACAGCAGAAAAAAAGAAGTTTCAAGAAAAGATTAACTGAAATAGATGATCAGTTGGCAAATCTGGAAGGCTCTTATAAAATAAACCAGGAAGCAGAATTACTTAATAAGATTACTGCCTTATAGTATGAGTATAAAACTATAATGTCCAAGAGTGTTGCAAAACTACTGACAAAAGTCAGACAGAGGTATTTTGAGCTTGGTGAAAAGCCCCGTAAATTATTAGCCAGACAGTTAAGACAGATGCAGGCCTTCAGCTCCATACATCGTATAAAGGCGAAAAATGGCTTTTTATTGACAGACCCGGAAAAAAATTGTAAGTGTTTTGCGGAGTTCTACTCTAACGTTTACCAATCACAAGGAGTTCTGGACGTTGAAGCTCTGGAAGCATTTTTTGATAATCTTAATCTGCCCACGCTGTCAAGAGATGCAGTAAATACACTTGATGCTGATATAAGTCTAGATGAGATTCAAAGGGTCATCTTTTCCCTTCCTAATGATAATGCATCTGGTCCGGGTGATTTTAGCATGGAATTCTTCAAAGTATTTGGTCCAAAATTGTCTTCTCTGCTCTTACGAATGCTGAATCACTCCAGGACAGTTTCCATTAGCCACCTACATTATGTAAAGACAATGTTTCTCTGATTCCAAAAGCAGGACTCAGGTTTCTCTAATAATTGGGATAAAAATGACCTAATGCCGTTCACTGCAGTGGTTGACACAGAATAGTTACAGTCTATTCCCTTTGAATTAAATAATGTTAATTTTTCGTAACTTGGTGTGTCTATTACAAAAAAACAAGTCCTTTTGCAAGTGAATTAGCGAAACGAAGTTGAAAAGTTTAAACGCAATACTGACTTTTGGAAAACCCTTCCAATTTCTTTGGTGGGAAGAGATAACACATTCAAGATGATTATACTGCCACGATTTCAGCAGCTCTTCCAGGCAATTCCACGTTTTATTCGTCTGTCATATTTTAAGCAATTAGATTCAATTATCGTACACTTTATTTGGATTAATAAGGCATTAGAATTACTAAAGAAACATTTGTCAAAGCCCAAGGAAGCAGGAGGTTTTGCCCTACCGGACGTTAAAATGTGTTACTGCCTTGCCCACGTATCCATTCTTGCATATTGGAAAAACTCCCACCCTCTTCTTCAGACTTGTTTCTCATAGAGCGAGTGCATTGTAAGAAGACTTTCTTACCAGCTCTCCTTAACAGCACCACTGCAATTAATAAGTCACATTTTAGTAACAGTTTTATGGTTGGCAGAAGTATAAGAATTTGGGAGATTCAACTACACATTAAGGCCCCGAAAACTCATATTGACACTCCGATTTGTGACAATCATTATTTTTGGTCTGGCCTGAAAGATACTGTCTTTTCGTCCTGGAAACAGAGTCACATCTGTAGTGTATGTGACCTATATATTAATGGAAACGTTGCCTCATTTGTGCAGTTACAAGCAGTTTACAATATGCTTGCATCTAGTTTGTTTAAGGTATTTTCATATTCGAGATAATTTTAGGAAATGTACGCCCAAATTCGAAGTTTTAGACAAACATGAGTCTCTGGAGGCAGTAAAATATTTGATCCGGTTACTTGTAGTGCAGTATCGTAATTTTATCAGATCCTACATAATGGAGCTTGGGTGAACCCTGCAGGGCTGAAACAGGCATGGGTGAAAGAATTGGGTATAGAACTGACATCTCTGAGGCTTATGGAAAGCGGTGAGAACTGGACCCACTCATAGCCATCCTAGGAGGAACAGGCTCCCTATCTTCAGCCAATAAGTACGAAACATGGCTGTATTGTTTGGAATAATGATAGCTAAGAAGTTTATCCTACAAATGTAGAAAATGGACTCTGTGCCTACGTGCGATCTATGGCTGAGAGAACTGGTACATATCTTGCATTTCGAGAGACTGAGACTATGTAATGAGGACAGATAGGCAGACGGACAGACAGCCATACGTTATTGATCCCGAAGGAAATTGTGCTTCGCTACAGTCGCACCAACCAAGAATAGTGTAGTAAAATAGCAATATAAAACCATAAATAACTAAGTAATAATAAGCTCATTATGCCAAGTGGAAATAAGTCCAGGAACAGCATATTGGGTCAAGGTGTCTGACACTCCGAGGGAGGAGTTGTAAAGTTTGATGGCCACAGGCAGGAATGACTTCCTATGACGCTCAGTGTTACATCTCGGTGAAATAAGTCTCTGGCTGAATGTACTCCTATGCCTAACCAGTGCATTACGGAGTGGATGGGAGTTATTGTCCAAGATGTCATGAAGCTTGGACAGCATCCTCTTTTCAGACACCACCGTCAGAGAGTCTAGTTCCACCCCCACAACATCACTGGCCTTACGAATGAGTTTGTTGATTCTGTCGGTGTCTGCTACCCTCATCCTGCTGCCCCAGCATACAACAGCAAACATGATAGCACTGGCCACCACAGGCTCGTAAAACATCCTCAGCATCGTCCGGCAGATGTTAAAGGACCTCAGTCTCCTCAAGAAATAGAGATGGCTCTGACCCTTCTTGTAGACAGCCTCAGTGTTCTTTGACCAGTCCAGTTTATTGTCAATTCGTATCCCCATGTATTTGTAATCCTCCACCATGTGCACACTGACCCCTTGGATGGAAACAGAGTTCACCGATGCCTTAACCCTCCTCGGGTCCACCACCAGCTCCTTAGTCTTTTTTCACATTAAGTTGCAGATGATTCTGCTCTCACAATATGACAACGTTTCACACCGTAGCCTTTTACTCAGCCTCATCTCCCTTGCTGATGCATCTAACAATGGCAGAGTCATCAGAAAACTCCTGAAGAATCCTAGACTCTGTGTTGTAGTTGAAGTTCGAGGTGTAGATGGTGAAGAGAAAGGGAGACAGGACAGTCCCTTGTGGAACCCCAGTGCTGCTGATCACTCTGTCAGGCACACAGTGTTGCAAGCGCAAGTACTGTGGTCTGCCAGTCAGTTAATCAATAATCCATAACTCTAGAGAAGCATCCAGCTACATCACTGTCAGCTTCTTACCCAGCAGTGCAGGGCGGATGGTGTTGAACGCAGTCAAAAAGCATGACCCTCACAGTGCTCGCCGGCTTGTCCAGGTGAGCGTAGACTCGGTTCAGCAGGTAGACGATGGCATCCTCAACTCCTTGTTGGGTCTGATAGGCGAGCTGTAGGGGGTCTAAGTGTGGCCTAACCATAGGCCGGAGCTGCTCTAGAACATGTCTGTCCAGGGTCTTCATGATGTGGGAGGTCAATGCCACCGGTCTGTAGTCATTGGAGCAACTGGGGCGCGTCGTCGTCGGTACAGGAACGAGGCAGGAACTCTTCCACAGCACAGGAACCCTCTGAAGACTCAGGTTTAGGTTGAAGACATGATGAAGTGCTTCACATAGCTGGGAGGCACAGGCTCTGAGCACCCGGGAACTGACACCATCCGGGCCTGCAACCTTGCTTGAGTGTAAACGTTTCAGCTGCCTTCTCACCTGTTCGGCTGTGAACCCCACCATGGTGGTTTCAGTGTAGGAGGGATACAGTCACGAGAGCAGGTTTGGGGGCTGTGAGGATGGCTAGAAGGGGAGAGTGGAGTATGTGTTGGTTGGGGGACATCTTTGAAAAGATATGAGGCCCTGTTTTGAACTTTCCTACGTGGTGAGGACTGAGTTTTTTTTGGTGCTGTGTATGGTTACTTTTGCATTTATATTATTCTCCCTTTTGCTGCTCAATATTTACTTTCGTTTCTATGGTCGCGGTTTTTGTGGAAGTGCTGTATTTTTTATTACTTGATTGTAGAAAATATAGAATAAAAATAATTTAAAAAAAGAAATTTGTTAGGCAGGACCTGGGGAGAACAGAGATAGGAAGCTGTTGTAACTCATATCACCTGTGAGAGTTATTTGAAAATGAGTGTTTCAAACATCAAATGTTGTATGTGAGGGTGAAAGACAAGAATCCAAATCAAAGAAAATTGATCAAAGATATTGAAACTGAATTCAAAAAGGAAAAGGAACCGGAGGGAAATCAGACTAAACCCTTGATGAATATTCATATGTAAATTAAACAGAGAACCGGCAGTGCTGATTGGTGGTGGGGGAGGTGAAATTGTTTTACGGAGAAAGACTTTAGAGAATGCCAAAACACCTTGTACATTCATTTAAAAACACAAGAGGCACCAAGGATAAAGCAGGAATGTAGAAAACTCATTGGTTGAGGAGTGTAAGTATGCCTGGAGCCAGAAGAAGGAAGTCAAATCACCAAATGAATAATTCATAGCAGTATTCATCAAACGGAAAGTAAAGGAGGAAAGAAAGATCAGGAAATGTCTGCTGATTTCACATTTTGCTGCTGAGGACTGCAGATGAGAAAATATTTTACCGCTGTTTAACAAGGCATTTCGTGACAAACCTGGAAACTACATTGTTGACACCAAATTTAATGCAGTTGTGGACAGTGAGGACTAATACCAAAGGATTCAGCAGAATACTGTTATGTGTGATGAGCATAGCATGGCCAGATGTGTTCCAGAGTTGACCCCCCTGTGAACTATGCTGTTAACGAGAGAGAGAGAGAGAGAGAGAGAGAGAGAGAGAGAGAGAGAGAGAGAGAGAGAGAGAGAGAGAGAGAGATGAAGATAGGGAGAAGGGGGTTTATCCTGCTGCAGATGTGTAAGAGGGAGACACAAGGATTTAAAGTTGTGGCTTCTTCGCTCCTTGCTGACTTTCGCGCCAAGGACATTTGGCCTGTTTGTGTGTATCCCTGCTGACACAGCAAGGAGCCGCAAGGTAATGGACATGATGGTTAGCTGGTACCCCAGCAGGAGAGATAAAAGACAAGTCTGCTGAGACACAGTCAGACGCGCCAGGGGACACTGAAGGAGCATTTCAAGTGGGCGATAATGTCTTAGTTCTGTTCCGATTAGTGACCAACCCCCTACCAGCGAGATTCCAACGTCCGTACAAGGTAATCAGGAAAATAGACTCTCTGAACTATGTTACCGAAACCCCTGATAGGAGGAAACCGAGCCAGTTAGTACACGATAATCTGCTAAAAGCTTGTCATGATTCAAAAGCAGCACCAGTCTGTGCTGTCACGAAAACTACTAAGTCTGTAAGAACTGATAATGAGGGGCCACAGCATCTTGAAAAGATAAACACAGTGCCCACCAGACTGGGAAACTGTTGTATTTACCAACTTTGCTGATAAAGTCTCTCACCTAACCCCTAAACTGAGCGAGCAGCTGACAAAACTAATTAACCGGCATGCAGATTTATGTCCAGATGTCCCCAGACGATGCAAGGGGACAGTACATGATGTTATTGTTACTTCTGCCCAGCCTATTAAACAGCACCCCGATCGGATGAATTTAGAAAAAAGCAAACTAGTGGAAAAAGAAATTGAACATATGCTAGCTGCTGGTATTTTCAAGGAATCTTCCTCAGACTGGGCATCTCCATGCGTGGTTGTCCCGAAGCCTGATGGTAGTGAGGGTTTTGTACAGATTACAGGAAGGGGAATGCCATCACAAAGACTGATGCTTATCCTATCCCAAGGGTGGAAGTTTGCATTGATAAAGTGGGAAAGTCACCAAGATTGACTTGCTAAAAGGATGCTGGTGTGTTACTAACAGGGCTCGAGAAATTTCAGCATTTGGCACTACATCCGGTTTCTATGAGTAAAATGTTTTGCCTCTTGGAATAAAAAACGCTCCAGAGACATTCCGAAGGATGAGAGACTCAGCGATTAAAGGGTTAAAGAACATTGGGGCTTATATTGACGATTTAGTGGTCTGTTGTGATATACATTGTGGTTGTGGAGGAACTGTTTAAAAGGATGTCTAAAGCCAATATCACATTGATCCTCGCCAAAAGTGAGTTCGGCCACGCTACGGTCACATACCTGGGGTATGTGGTAGGACAGGGGCAGCTGGCTCCTGTGCAGGCTAAATTGCAGACTATTTCTGAAGTTCCCGTACCGACTGATAAGAGAGATCTGAGAAGGTTTCTGGGAATGGTGGGGTACTCTCGGAAGTTTTGTAAAAACTTTGCGGATATTGCCCTATCTCTTACAAAGCTCTTGTAAAAGAATGAAGAGTTTGTGCGGAATAATCCTTGCCAAGATGCCTTTGAGAGACTGAAAACTGTAGTATGTTACCACAGTGTGTTAAAAGCACATGAGTTCTCGAAACCCTTCTCCCTGGCAACCGATGAAAGTGACAAGGCTGCAGGGGCAGTCTTACTCCAGAAAGCTGAGGACGAAATTGAACACCCAGTGGCTTATTTCTCTAGGAAGTTCAATGCGTACCAGATAAGTTATTCCGCCGTAGAAAAAGAATTTTGAGGTTTACATTTGTCCGGCACAGAAACCATTGATAGTTCATATTGATCACAATCCATTGGTATTTTTGACTAACATGAAGGCTAAGAATAGACAACTGTTGAGTTGGAGTCTGATGTTACAAGAACTTGATATACAGATACCACATGTAAAAGGAACTGACAATG
Source organism: Hypanus sabinus (assembly GCF_030144855.1). Lineage (NCBI taxonomy): Eukaryota > Metazoa > Chordata > Chondrichthyes > Myliobatiformes > Dasyatidae > Hypanus > Hypanus sabinus. Next base: position 58,381,309 of record NC_082706.1, on the reverse strand, counting down.
TAATTGCTGATTGTTTATTTAGGTGTTAGATTTGTAAGTATATATGTGTTACTCTGTTGGCTAATGTCTACTTCTGTATTACATTAGATTGTATAACGTGCATTACTATTGGATTTTTACCGCCAGTAAAAAATACTTTTAAGAGTGGGGGTGTTATGTGTGATGAGCAAACAATGGGGAGATGGGGTCCAGAGTTGAGCTCCCCTCTGAGCTATGCTGCTAACGAAAGAGAGGGGTGAGGGCGGTGGGGAGGGGTGTGTGGAGGCATCCTGCTGCAGGAGTGAGAGAGAGAGAGACAGAGAGAGAGAGAGAGAGAGAGAGAGAGAGAGAGAGAGAGAGAGAGAGAGAGAGAGAGAGAGAGAGAGAGAGAGAGAGAGAGGGACAAGGATTTAAAGTCATGGTTCTTCGCTAATTGTTGACGTTAGATCCAATGATATTTGGCTTCTATGTATGATCCCTGTTGACACAGCAAGGAGCCGCCAGGTGATGAGAATGAAGGATAGGTGGTACCCTGGCAGTGGAAAAAATAGACGTGTCCGCTGAGACACTGGAAAAATCGCCACAGGACAGTGAAGGAGCAATGTGCACCCACGAGAAGGTGGCCACTTGATCGATTCGGGGGAATAGATCAGAGGCTCACAGCGTGAGAAGTGAGAAGACAGACCCGTGGGGGCTTGTGTGTGTGTATGCACCCGCGCCTGGGGGACAAGCTCATCACTGAAGAACAGTCTGGCTTGTAACGGAGGGGTCATAATCGGTGACCACAACGGAACAAGAAGGCAACTGAAGGTCTGCCTGCTGCAGCTGCTCATCTGTCGCTCTCTCACTCACTCTCTCTCCAACGTTACAACAGCAACTACTTCAAACTAAACTGAACTGAACTGAAATCTGCATTATCTTAAGACTATTCATTTACCCATAGACTTCGATAGAACTTGGTTTTGATTCTTATTTCTACTCATCTGTACATATCATTGCTAGCCTGTTATACATATTTGCAGTTTTTATCTTACAGTATTCTTATTGTATTACTTAGCTTATTAATAAATACCATTAGTTTAAGTAATACCAAACTGCAACGTGTTATTCCATTTCTGCTGGTTTGGTTATCCGGTCACGAGGTACTTGACGATACAAATCAGCTGGAAATCTGGGCAGAGAAATTGAGGATGACGTGTTATACTCTGGGGAATTAAAATCTCAGAGTTTTTTTCTGCAGAATCCCTCTCCCTTTTGTAGTATCTGGAATGGCAGGTTCTGCCTCTGGATGTGGGAGATCAGGGAGTTGAGCAGTGTTCCCGAATACTTGAGGAAAGTACGCCAGCTGCAGCTCCTGGCTGACCATGTGAAGGAATTGGAGATTGTGATCGACCAACCAAGGATCATCTAGTAAACTGGGACCAGATTATTCGTAGGAATATCACACCTAAGGTTTAGGTTGCTGCTACGTTTGGGGAGTACACGAGATACAGGAGGACGAATCAGACATTGCAGGATCGCACAGTGCCTACTCCCCTCACAAACAGTACACGAACTGAATACGGACGGGGGAAAACACATCAGCAGCAGCTTGGCTGCTGGCACTGAGTGATGCCCAGTGAGGGCGTGGAGTGGCGAGATCAGGACCGAATATTGTTCACAGAATACTCCAGATTGATTTTCTGTAAAAGAGATAGCAGGATGGTGTGTTGCTCCCTGAGGCCCAGAGTCAGAAACGTTTCGGGCGGCTGCAGAAATATCTCAATTGCTCGTGGTCCAAATAACATGGTAAAAGAGGGTTGGGTTCCTGCACCGATAAGATAGGGAGTTAGGAAAGATGTTAAAAAGCACAATTTGAAGAGTAGTGATCTCTAGATTACTCCCACTGCCACATATTGGTGAGGATAGTAAAAGAATGATGATTTATATGAATATGTGACCAAGAGACTGATGCAGAGGGTATGATTAAGGTTTCTTGGATCAGTGCACTTTCTTCTGTGGTAGGAAAACCTGTAGAGAACAGATGAATTTTTCCTGGACTGGAGGGGGACGAATATCCTGCAGATTTTAAGGTGTTCCTCGAAATATTGTAAATGGGAATGGGAGTCAATGTGACCCTGAGCAGCGGATAATACTGTCACTAGTTGCAGCAAATTTAGTCAACAGGATGGAGAAGAACACATATGAAGGAGAGAAAAGGCACTGGCTTAAAGCGCATTTACATCAATGCAAGATGCTTGAAGGGTCAAGAGGATGAAATCAGGTGTGACAGACTCCGGGGACAGCCGGAGTCACTTTTTTTTTCATTTTATAGGTTGATGGTTTCCATGCCATAATTAATGGTTTTCACTTCAAGTTTGCAGACAATTTGTAGATAGGCGAAGAGGCAGATAGCGTTAGGAAGCAGGGAATCTGCAGACGAACAGACACATTGAGAGAATTGACAAAGAAGAGGCAGGTGCATTATAGAGCAAAGATGTGTATGGTCATGCATATCAGCAGTAATGGCATAGGGTACTTCCTCAGCAAGTTTAATTTTTTTTAAAAAAACCGAGGTGCAAAGGGACCTCGGAGTACTCCTGCAGGATTTCTAAAAGTTAACTTACAATTTGTGTCAGAGGTAAGGACGTCAAATCAAATGCTGGCATTCAAATCAAGAGGACAAGTATACAAAAACAAAAAGTAATACTGAGCTTCAACAAGGCATTGCTTAGAACGGCCTTGAAGTACTGCGAGCATTTGAGGGACCCATACCTAAAAAAACTGTCCTTCGGCACACTTTCAACTGCTATTTTCTCCAATTCTTACCATCACTTTCACATTGCACTGACAACAATCATGAGAACGCCACACTTGACGTCCTGTTCTACAGCCTTCTGTCTAGTCCCCGAACCTCACATTTCAGGACCTCATCCCTCTTCCCGTCTATGCCGTTGATGCCAACATGTATCGTGACTTCTGTTTGCTTTTCCTCTCGTGCCTGGTCACCCGGTAGGCAACAAACCATGCGGATGTCCTTCTCACGTCCACAAAATCTCCTGCCTTCCTCCCTGAGCATAGAGTCCTCAATGACGAGAGCTGTCCTCTTCCCCATCCCACCCTTCTGTACTATAAGGTCAGACTCAGTGCCGGAGGCCCTGCCACCGTGTCAAACCCAGTTTGTTCGTCCCCGCCAACTGTATCCAGGACGGTATAAATATTATTCAGGGGAATGGCTACAGGGGTGCTCTCCATTTCATGTCTATTCAGCTTTACTTTCCCCCCTCTGACTGTCAACCAATGACTTGCGTCCGGCAGATTAGGAGTCACTACCTCGCTGTACCTCTCATCTATGACTGCCTCATCCTCCTATAGGTACAGGGGATATGTCGGGGGTAATTTTTTTTTATACAGAGAGTGTTGAGTGTGTGCCAGCGACGGTGGTGGAGGCAGATGCGATAGGGTTTTCTAAGAAACTCCTGGATAGCGACTAAGAGCTTAGAAAAATAAAGAGCTACGTGTCACCCTAGGCAATTTCCAAAGTAGATACCTGTTCTAAACGGCATTCTCGGACCAAGGGCCTGTATTGTGCTGTAGGTTTTCTAACTTTCTATATCGGAGTTGAACTGCACGTGTATGTAACAAGAGCTGTGTAACTTATCTCCTTATACCTCAGACCACAGATTATTAATCACCCCTGGTATAATGTTCACAACAGCTGCAGTCTCTCTACATACCTGTGATTCCAATCCCTGCAGATTGTTGGGATTTCCATAATACCATATCCTGATGTTGAAGTGGTATACAAATCGAAACATAGAAAACTTACAACACATCTTTTTGAGTGTTTAATCAGAAAGTTTGAAGTTAAGAACTCATCTTCTTCTACCTTGAGCGAACTTACCAATCACCCGGATGAGTTATTAGCAGATGAGTTATTAACTTCATACTGTCTGCATAATCACTCTAAGAATTGAGCTGCATGTGCATGTAACATCAGCTGTCTAACCCGGGGGTCGGCAACCCGCGGCTCCGGAGCCACATATGACTCTTTTACGTCTGTGCTGTGGCTCCCTGTTGCTTTGGGAAATAATTGGTCAGTATTTAATTAAAATGTATTTTATGTTAGTTTGTTAGTTTTTGAAATGTAATTCTAAATTTGAAGATTATGGTGATCTTGTACAACCTAATTAAGACGTTGTGGCGACCCATTTCCTGACACATCCGAACCGGCTCACAATTAGCCAGCGTTCAGACTAAGGGAGATAGCCTACGGGGGTTTGTGAGTACGTGTCTTTTGCAGCATCCGCGCCCATGGGGGGCGGGTTGAGGGAGGCTTAAAAGCAAGGCTTTTTAGTTCGAATAAAGCTATCTTTGACTGCAGTTTACTGACAGCGTGTAGCACACCGTGTTTTTATCGCTGGCTGTCCAGAGGGGAGGTGCTGAAACGCTTTGTCGTGTGTCTGGAAGAAGTGAAAACTTTCCTGGGCAGCAATGGGCCCACCTTTCCTGAGCTGGAACAGCCAGAGTGGCTGGAAAAGTTACACTTCATGGTAGACATGACAGCGCACCTGAACACGCTGAACACAGCTCTTCAGGGGTAAGGACGTACAGCCCTGCACATGTTGGAGGATGTTTTGGCATTCGAGCGCAAGTTGACAGTGCTTGCCAGAGATTTACAGAAAGGCACATTGTCTCACTTCCCCAATTTGAGAGAGTTCAAACAAGGTCATGACATGATAAATTCGGAGTATTTACGTTCTGCAATCATCACAATGCAAACATCGTTTGGGAAACGCTTCTGTGAGTTCAGAGAGGAAAAAAACACATTATCCTTCCCGGTCACTCCCCTAAGCATCGATCCATCCCTACTGAATACGACTGCATTGTCAGGTGTGAGTCAACCTGACCAAGTATGATAAATATTTTAATTGCCTATTATTTTACGTATATTCATATGTTTTCATTGTTCAGTGAAATAGTCCTTTTATTTTTCAGGTTGACAGCTGGCTGACGTTATTTTTGGTTTGCTGCTGGCGGCAAATTTAAGTTTGGCGTTTTTCATAAATACAAGAAGGACTCAAATAGACGTTGAGTATTTTACTTAAAAGTAACCTTCAACCCAACGTCTTTTTTTCGGAGTTCAAAATGTTTTTGTTGCATGCAGAAATGTAATTTCGTTTTCTCTGCAGGAGTTCATCAATTTCATAAATGCAACACATTATAGTTTGTTTATACATAGCATAAAGGCAAAACAAAACGTTGTATGCAGTGTTATTTCATTTTAAATGTCAAACGGGTTTTGCGGCTCCCAGTGTTTTCTTTTCTGTGGGAAACGGGTCCAAGTGGCTCTTTCAGTGGTAAAGGTTGCTGACCCCTGGTCTAACCGATCTCCTTCTACTTTAGGCCTCGAACGGATCAATCACCACTTACGTGGACACTTTCTGGAGGTCCAAGATCCCTATGTTGTACGACCGCTGGACTAAGTGTGCAAATGTAGGAGCGTGACTACGTTAATAAATTAATATGGTAGGTTTTCCAAAATTGACTCTTAGCTTAGGCCAGGAACTTATCAATCACCCCTCATAGAGTACTTAATAAGAGACTTTTACCTCGTTAGATTAACTGGGCCAATCATAGCATAAAAAGCGTAGATCAGTATTTGTACAAAGATATACAGGACACTACTTGAGAGGGTAAAACACTGACCTCCTTCTAACTGCTGATGCAAAATAAGTGGCTGAATTGTGAGCACTTTGTGACACGGTCCGGTCCGTTGATTACTCAATTCCCTTTAATTTCCATTTTCCCCATGTTCCACTGGGCTCCTTGATTAGGGAACCCGATCCTCATTCGAACTGGGCAGCACAAAACTCCGGCTTACATCGACTCGTTACTGGTTAGTCACCGTAGCCAGAGCGACTATGCTCGTCCCGGGGCAGCTGTGTATCGTGGATTCTAAGTTGCCTCGGTGCCTGTGTCTTCTTAGTGAATTCAGTTGTTTTCGTTTTCAGCTGAGATTCCGGCCATTTTGCCGCTACTCAAAGTTATGATGCGAATTCTGTTGTTTTCAAGTTCGGCTGAGATTAGCTGGACGATTGTCACCACTAAGAGCCCCCGAGAATACAGGACCGTCTTCCGAGCCGCCAAGAATAAGGGAGCGGCTTGATGAGCTTCTCCGTGTCTGGATACAAATGGACTGTCATTATTTGTTTTCGATCTTCTCGTTTCCACCTGAGTTGTTCCGGCCGTTTACCGCTACTGCGAGTTGGGAATTCTGTCTCTTCTGAGGATTGCTGGCCATTTGCCGCTCCGGCGAACCAAGAAATGAACCGTCTGTCTTTCTTTGGTGTTGTCGTGTCCGTGTTCCAGTTCCAGGCTCTGTGTCCAAGTCATGCCAAAATCCGTCTCCGTGTCAAGTCTCCGTGCCTGTGTCCTGAGGTTGGGTTTACCTCAGTCGTTTCGTGCAATACTTTGGCTCCAATAACCAGAATTCTCACAGTTTTCAACTGGTTATCGTCAACAATGCTGGTCAGTTACATGATACATTCCTAAAGTAGACTAGAACAAATTTCAGATCCATTAAGGGTGACCTTGCAGTGGTTGACTGGGCAAGCTTGTTTACGGGAAAGAATCCTCTGCCAACTGGAAGGCCATTAAAAGTTCAAGAGTTGAGGACCTATATTTTCTTTTTGTCTTGCAGCGGAAGGCTGGCACATTTGAGCAACCCTGCTTGATGAGAGATAATGGGACCTTGATTGAGAAATTGGAAGTCAAAGACAACATAATGATTTTGAATCAGGTAATTTCTTGATAACGACAAAGGTGCCAATGTGCTAAAGTTCGGAGGGTAAACGTTGGAGATGAGGAGGATCTGAAAGGCAAGATGAGACAAATGCCCAAGATATTCTGTAGCTATATGCAGAGCTAAAAGAAGTTCGGGGAGATAAGAGGTGTTGTTAAAGATCAGTATGTCCACCTGCGTGTGGAACAGAGGATATAGAAAGATTTTTTGAATCATTAATTATTATTTTTTATTGTAATGGAAGAGATGTAATTGTAAACAAATGAGTGGTGATGTTTTGGACCATCTATGAATTATCCGGAAGAGGTACTATAGTTTTTCAGTGCATTAAAATTGTTAAATAACCGGACACTGACCATGTGGGACTCAAAGGGAGAGTCGGGAATATTTTGCCGAGGACCTGAGGAGTGAGGAGGTTTTTGCTTCGTACCTGTCCACAAATGAGCGTTCGGATAACTGTACAGAGGCTAACTCGCTACTGCTGTTTGAAACACGAGGCAAAAACAAGGCAGGAAACTATCAACCACTGCGTATATGAGTCCTGTCTTGGATCATTTCAGGACATAGCTGGGATTCTAAATGAAGATGCATGTTGCATGTTCGCCATATGGCTTTTAGCAAGGCAGTTGACATAGTCCGTCATGGCAGATTAGTCCAACAGGATAGATTGCATGGGATCCCGAAGGGGGAGGCACATTGGATTCATAATTACATCAGTGGTAGGAAGCAGAGAAACTTTGTTTCACTGACTGGATGGTTTTGTTTAGTGATGTGTCACTCGGGAAAGTTCTCAGAGATAAGATGTTTGAAATTTATATGAATGTACAGGTCCAAAAGACACTAAAATAGGTTGTGTTACATAGGGGATCATCGGGCAACGCGGTCTGAGGTTTGGCAAATGACCTTCAAAGCAGATAAATGTGAGAAATTGCATTTCGATGCAGTGAAGGTTGGTTGACTAGCGACTCTTATGGGACAGGATAAGGTAAACTTGTTTTCCCAAGAAGGAAGTGATTAAATCAATAAGAAGCTGGTTTAACAACATGAGGTGAGAGTTCTTAAATTTTAAGAGTTGAGAGATTTAATTGGAATGTCTTTGTGCATAAGGTTTAGAGATGCATTTCTTAAAGTGCATCCAAGAGAGCTTTCTTTGACAGGACATAGATAGACCCGCTGAGGGTTGAGCAAATTGTCAGTGGATGAGAGCACTGGACCTCGTGAACAGAGAACACAGGATTTTTGAAATCAATTCTGGGATGGGGATATGGAGTGCTGGAAATTAAGGCACGTTTATTATTATTAACCACATCTGAGCAGTGTCTGTGGCAAGTAGTTATAGTGCATTATAAAAGTATTGTTCATGGTCCGGTCCTTGAAGTCCTCGTTCCGGCTCACAATCCGGTCCGTGAACTCCTGACTCCGGGTCTTCCGGCGTTCCCTTGTCTCATTTGGGCTTAAACGTGTGCAGCTGATTCTCGCCTTGAGGCCGGGAATTTAAGTGGCTCTGGGTTCGAGGCAGGTTGCTGATTCGTCTTGTCTGTATCCTGTCCATGTTTCTGTCTTCGTTTCGTCAGTATCATGTCCGTGCCTCTGTGTGGGTTTGGCCCGACGGTATCCTGTCTTCTCCCCCGTGTGGGTAAGTCAGGCCGTTCTGGCCGTTACCCTACAGTGAGATCTGTTTCTCCCGGTCCTTGCCTCTGTTAGGTAAGCCAGGCCTTCATTTCCGTTACCCTGAGGCAGGGCTGTTCCCTTCCTTCCCTCCGAAGCCCGGCCTGCAACTTACACCTGAGGCCCAGCCTGCAGCCTGTGTCTGGAGCCTTGCCCTACAACCTGCGTCTGGGGCCTTGCCTTGCCTCGCCTAGACTGTGTCTGGGGCCTCGCCTTGCCTCGCCTAGACTGTGTCTGGAGCCTCACCCTGTTTGGAACTCTCTGTCCGTGTCCACGCCTTCGCTAGGTAGGTCCAGCAGTTTTGCCGCTACCTAGTGTTGGGAACTGTCTCGTCGTGTTCAGCGTTCTGTGTAATGAGTCCCGGCCCTACGTTCTGTATCCAAGGAGGGGTCTCGACTCTGTGTTCCATGTTCCTGTCTCTTTCTTGACTCTGTGTTCTGCGTTCCTGTTCTCCCTCAACCCGGGCTCTGACTTCTGTGTTTCTATTCTTCCTCGACTAGGGCTCTGTGATATCATCTTGTCGAGGGGCCTCGTCCAACCCAGGAATAACTTGCCCAGCCTGGTGCTGGGATTCCCTTGTCCTATCCAAGAGTCTCACGTCCAGTCCTGTGCCTCTCCTGATCCTGTAGCCACGTCTTGTCCTCGTCTGGAGTCCGAGCCCGAGTCCAGCTTCTGGGTCCTTGTCCAGTCTCTGGCTCGGAGTCGAAGCCCAGGCTCCTACTTCCCAGTCGCATGTCCTGGTTCCGCTATACTCGTCAATTCCTAGCCCAGGCCAGAAATCCTTGTCTCGTCCGGGGCCTTTCTCATGTCCTTTCTTCCTTACTTCCCTTGCTTCCTGCTCAAGTCTAGTCCTGTCCCTGGTAGTTCAGTGTTTGTGTCTTGCTTTTGGGTCCACACCCAATGTCCCCACTTTGATAGTATGCAGCCGTAACCCTTTGCTCATATAAATGAGAATTAAACCGAGGTAATTTGAACAATTTGAATAAGAATATTTTTGTGAAGCTTCTGCTGTGGTTTTCCACAGTAGAGCACAAATACAGTGACAAATGTAATGCATAAGAAAGAAAAGAAAAACAAATATTTGAAATGGTAGCAGCACAGAGTATTCATATCTCTTTTGTATTTGTAAGTTGAATCACATTTCACAGTCATTAGAGCCAATAGTTATTTTAGATAGTCTCTATTAGCTTCCCTATTCCTCCTTGCTAAATTGCTGAAGCTGTGCCAAGTTATTTCGGCAGTTGGCCGGAGGTGTCGCCAGAGATGTTCGAGTAGGTTAATGTCAGGACTCTTCCTGGCCATTCAGAGACATAAATTTTCCTCATTTAAAACAACTCCATGGCTACTCCGCAGTGGGCTTCAGAGTGTTGTCCTGATAAACGTCAGACTTCCACCCCAGTTTCATCTATCTAACAGATATTTATCCAGTTTCTCTCTGTATTTAGCAGCATATATCTTCCCATCAACTCTCAACAGACTTCCTTTCCATGGAGTTGAAATGTGTTACAGAACATTATGCTGCCTACACCATACTGTACAGTAGGAATGGAATCACCTGGTTGATGTGCAGTATCAAAATGCCACCACTCCTACCGCTTTGAGTCTCATCTGACCAGTATACCTTATTCCACATCTTTATAGTACCGTTTAAATAGTTCTTTAAAAGTCTTTACAGAAAAGTTCTTTTTTAAAAACCAGATGTTCTGTTCTTTGTATTCTTACG